>NW_026851697.1:0-85961 GCF_026571515.1 Ruditapes philippinarum
CTTTCATATCTATATTGCAACACCTAAAGAAGTTTACTATACAAATGATGTATTTGTTTTAAGTGATTTTTATACTAGGTTTTTTTTGACAGTTCTTTCATTATTGCTTGTTGGCAAAGAAACTCCTCAAGTTCTGATAATTCAATTCAGACAGGAACTGTAGAACCATCAACCTTTATTATAGTGCACACTGGAATCTTCAGATTCCAAATCTTGCAAGCACTCATAAATTTCAAACTATGTACATGTAATTAATCAACTACAATTGATAAGCATACAACATGGCTGAGTGGACTTGAAATCTAATGACTGCTGTGTGGATTCAAACCCATCAGGAGCAAGCTGTTGTTTCTTAAGTAAGAAACTTTACACTCATTGCTTAATCCTGGTTGGTTCCAGGAACAGATTTGAGAGTGGGTTTATCAGCTTAAAGCTTTTTACACAAATCAAACTAAATTCTGTACAAATTTAACAATCAATATACATAAGCTATAGGTCACGATTATTTTTTTACTTATGAAAGACATTTAAGTTGCATTACAGCTTATAATCATTGAAATTTATTAAAGGAGGAAAACCTCAGGAGCTACTTTTTGCATAATGCTGCACAGAACAACTCGCGGAGGAGTAGAACCACCAACCTCCTGCAAACCACATGGTCAACTTCCTCACATCTGGTGTGATTGAAACCTTCCCGAGCTGAAGATTCAAACCTAGAGTTACAAGGCAAGTGACCCACTAGCACAGCACTCAGCCCAGAAAGACCCTAGATAGTCATATCTGGAAGGCTGACATATTAAGTAGTTTGATTTCATAAGAAAATGTGTACAGATCCCTTCATATCACACAAACATTTATACAACTCTTTCTTAAGCTAAACATTACCTCAGTATTTCCTTCTACTTGCTACATCCACCCTGTCAACTCAAAATTGCATATACTTTATATTGTAACAAAACTTTGATATAGCAGGCTGCTAGTCCAGCAGCTTCTAGGCTATATACATGTCTATATACATGAAGTTGATTTTAGTAACCAACATAATCTGTCTCAAATATCTTAGTTTCTAACATGAACCTTTGACTTCTTATAGCTACTTACATCTCATAGCTAGTGACTTCTAATATAATAGAAACTGACTTCTTATATCATAGTAACTGGTGTGTAACAGCAACAGACTTCTCAAGTAAACTTGTTCCAAACAAGCACTCACATACATACCGTACCTTGCCAAGTACACCTGTACATATATGTACAGACAACAGACACATAAACATTTTGCTGATCATTTAGAAAAAAAATTGATACACTCATTAAACAGGCAGTCAACTATGCTTTTATCCAGACAAAATAAACAAATTCTACTACAACAGCATTAATTTAAATATACAAAACAATGATCTCTGATTTTGCAAGACTTCTAAAATCATTTACAGGTCAACTGCTGCTAACACTTGTAAATCATTTATAGGTCAAACACTGCTAAATAAAGCAGCTTAATCTGATACAAATATTTCTTAGGACTGCTATAACAGCAGATTTGTATAATTTGCCGTGTACATCTCTTCATTACAGTGTATAATCTTGTAGTTTGCAATAGTTGATAAGCCATTCTTTTTCAAACACATGTATGTCCTATTCTTGTTCAATTTGCTACTTCCTATTCTTGTTCAATTTGCTATTTCCTATTCTTGTTCAATCTGCTATTTCCTATTCTTGTTCAATTTGCTATTTCCTATTCTTGTTCAATTTGCTATTTCCTATTCTTGTTCAATTTGCTACTTCCTATTCTTGTTCAATTTGCTATTTCCTATTCTTGTTCAATCTGCTACTTCCTATTCTTGTTCAATCTGCTATTTCCTATTCTTGTTCAATTTGCTACTTCCTTGATATGTCCACTGACGTTTAGTGCACTATCTTGCAATATACTACAGACTGCTCTCTCTTGATATATATACTGTTTTACATGAAACATATGCAGTTTTCTTTAAAATGTTTCATGCCATCCCACATCCAATGTTTACTTTTTCTTGAATTTTTCCAACATTAGTTGCAGTGCATCTAGCATTTACTATTGCAGGTGGCTATGCAAATAACTCGATTCAATACTTTTTTTTAAAGTGCCATTTGCAGCAGGAAAGTTCATTTCAGCTTTCATCACATCCTTTTGCAATACTCTTGTAAATGTAACTTCTACTTGAAATAATATATTAAGTCTGCAAATGCCCTCTGCCTTCACACTGTACCTTTTCTTCAAAGAAGCATACGAATCAGCCAAAACTGCATTGCGCTGGTACATGTTTACTTGCAAATGTCCTCACATCTGTTATAAACAGAAAACCATAGTTTCCTATCTAGCCCAAGCTGATTTATATTTTTGGCGACCAACTACAATCAAAATGGTGCCAACAAAATGTTTACAACTTCTACAGCATTTCTATTTTTAGGTACATCTTATTATGAAAATAAATTATAAATGTGTCCATAGGACACTGACGTTCCCATTTCATAAGCCTTTAACAGTGAATATATCATAAAGTTAAAGCATTAAAATATATAAATAGGCCCTGAATAGTCTTATAACTATTTCACATTTCACAAACCTATGACTGAGAAAACTGAGTTATTATCAATATTGATAAGACGTGGATTTCCCATCAAATGTCACTGTGACCTTGACCTTATGACCTCATAAATATCAAAAGTCATCAAATAAACATAGGTAATATCCGTACTTATTTTAACAAACTAATGCTTACTTCTCAAGTTCTTCATTAGACAAAGGTTTTACATTTAGTCACTGTGACCTTGACCTTTAATTCTAACAACATAAAATTCAAAAGGGGGTCAACTTATTATCCCTCAAGTTATTGATTGGATAAGATTTTATAAAAGTTTCAGTGTGACCCTGACCTTTGACCTAAAGACATCGAAATCAAAAGGGACATCAACTTGTGATGGGCACTATCCCCTACCAAGTCACTTTGACTTAGTCCTACTCAAGTTATTGATTTGTAAAGGATTTTACATTGACACTTGACCATTTGTGTTGAAATAAAGAAGTGGGGGAAGGGATAAGGGACTGAATTATTGGCAATGAAAGAACAGAAAAGTTACCAGGTCCCAAAATGTAATCAACTACAAAAAATCTTTTATTATTTTCAAGATGGTAAAAAGAGGCTTACTTTTTTACTTGGAATTATTGCAATATGCAATTAAACCATACAAAAATTCTAAATATTCTAGTAAATTTATCATTAAGTTGTAATCCATTTATTTTATCATCTTAAATTTGTTATTTAATTAAAACTGTGCACTATCATGGAAGCAATTAAAAAAATTTTCCCTGTAACTCACCTTTGAAATTTTCTGTCTTCCTACTCCCTTTTATTACTGCTTTCCTTATTAACTTCTCTTTTATTCCTTTCCTTTTATATATTAGCCATTTACTTTTGATAAATTTTCCTCACCCTGCATATACCTTTATAGATCATACCTGAATCTTTGAACTCTTTTCTCTTTTCAACCAGCATTTTACCCTTTTGTTTTCACAGCATTTTACCCTTTTCTTTTCAACTTGATAATGCTTTGATCACCTGCTTTACTCTTTACCTAGACATCCTTAAAACCTTTAATCTCTCTTTATTATATCAACTTTGCATTCACCGTGACAACTTTTAATGCAGCTTCTTAGCTACCAATACGGGAATCATAAATGATACCCATAAAACTTTTCGGAGACCAAATATGTACACATTTCACATGACCAATTCATTTACCTGGTCTATTCTTGAAATCTGGCAAGTCTGTCTTTACTGTAGCTTTCTTGCGCTCTGAAAAGTTAGAAAACGGCATGTAGCAAATTCATTTTAAGTGGTATTTCACAGTTTATAACAATTTCGAACAAATACCTGTAGTTGTTTGGTTTTCACAATAACTTCAATAAATTTTTAGTAATATCTTGGTGGTCGACCTACCGAATCGGCTATCCCTGGATAACTACCAGTATTTATCATTGTCTCCAGACATGGGATAATCATAAATCATTAATCATCATGATTATTAATTGATTACTTTTTTTCATTAATCATTAATCACTGCTTTTTTGTCTCACCAAGTGACAAACTACTAATTGCACATGATTTCTCAATGAGTGGCAAGTCAGATTACCATTAAACTAAATGTTCGAGATCAACTGTTGTGGAGAAATTTTGCCTCGCCCTAGGATGGAACCAGCCGCACCTGAATTACAAATCCCATATTTTCCATATTAAGCTAAGCTGGCGGACAAGACAGGATCTTCAAATGATGACAGGTTTCGACTTTGGTTCAATATAATACACCTTGCCTTGTAATTACAAGTGAATAATGACTAAATATTTTATGAAAGGAGACATTTATTCATTTTAAATTACCTATACGTCTTGGTGGTGAATCATGGGAAGTTCGGCGGTCCCTCCTATCATAGTGATCACCTTCTTGTCTACGTGCCTCGATTCGACTCCTGTAATTCAAATAAATTACATTGGTAACAAGCTGTACAAATCATTTGGCATACACAAAACTAAAGAGCAAAGGTCCATAATCCTGCTTAAAATACATAAATCACAAAATCCAGTATTTGGTGACAATATTCCTGTGTGAATTTGGTTGTTGTTGGTGAAAGTTAAGACTTGCAAACAGGATTAATTACACTACTTAAATTAAAAAAAATTAATTCAGAAAACCTTGTTATACGTAAGTAAGTCCTAAGCTATCTGTCTCAATTTTAAAAGCTATATTCAACATTGGACTGAAGAGAAATGGACAGCTTCGTTGGAAGAAGACAATGAAAAAAATCATGTTTTTTTTCTACATGAAATCTTATTTACTCCCATGATTTTTCTTCTTCTTGGTAAATGTTCTTTTACTAGACAAATTCAAATGGCTAAAATGCTTATATTTCCTCAAAATGGACACTAAAAAAAATTCATTCACTTTTTAAAGATTTTTAATTTAGCTAATGACTTAATTTTTTTTCCAAATTGACTAACTAAATATATATAAAATAACCAACACAGCTAACTTACAACAAAACCCATATAAATCAATTCTCACCTTGCGTCCATCATTGAAGACTGTCCACTTTGACGCTCCCTACCATCGCGTCCCCCGTCTCTATCCCCGTCACTTTTACGTCTCATCAGATTATACCTCAGATCGTTAGGGTTTCGGTGCACCTTCCCCTGCATCAGTGACAAGTCCTCATATCTCTGTTGATCTCTGTACATTTTCTCATACCTCGGATCAGGTTTTGGATCCAGTCTATTCAATATATATGAAAATTTCATTGATGTGTTCTCCCCTATCTAGAATCTTTTTATGGATTAAATGGGTAAAAAATCTGAACAAATGTTAAGTAACAAGTGCAATTATAAATCAAAGCAAAGCCACTTTTGCCTACTTTCTAATTTTTTTGTAGTACCTATAGATATAATTTCAATATATTTTTGTCATGCAAGTTTTCTACTGTGACTATTATTTCAGAAAATATCAGTTTGGAAGCTGCTATACATTCTTAGCAGGGCCTGTAATCCTTATTAAACAAGAACAACAAAACTATGGTTTAAATTTAAGTCTTCACGTTGAATGTCAAAGTCAGCTGAGATCATAAGCTAAATAATAATATGTATTACTTTCATACAGAGTAGTGTAATGTCAAAGTGTAACAAGAGCTGTTGGTAGGACAGCAAGCTTGACTATTCTCAGAGCTTGACAATAAAACAAGAGCCTGGATAATGTAGAATTTCCTATGTTAAAAAAGGGCCATAATTCTGTTAAAATGCCCTAGACAGTGACCTCCTATTGGTGTAAAGTTTCAACCCTTTAGTAGTTTTGTAGATACCAATTTGCACACAAAATTTTTACAAAAGTGTGACATCCACAACTGGTCGAATACAATAGCTCTCCCTATTCTTCCAACAGTCAAGCTATAAAGTGGTAGCATGGCCAATGGTTAACATGTCCTTGACAAGTAGTAATCTAAGGATTGTTGGCCATGTGGGATCAAATCCCCGTCAGGGTGAAGCCATTGGTTCCTAGTTATGCAATAATAATTACACACATTGTTTAGTTGGTTCTAGAAATGGATCTGAAAATGTGCTCATAAGCTTATAGCTTCCTACACATTTGAATTGAAATAAATTGTGGTATGCACTGCAGTATAAAAGCATTAAGCCATTGGACCAACATTTTACTGCCAAGGCTAAAGCTGTCAATAGAGAAAAATGAGATAAAAACAACACTGTCCCTTAATTATCATTTCAATGCCATTAAATTGTTTCAGACCTACCTTACTGTCACTGGGACATCATCATATGCACTAGACCTAAAATGAAAAATAAGACATACATGTATTTGTGATAACAACAAAGTTACAACTTCTCCTTGAAAGAATCTGTTCATTTCAACATTATACATCTACAAACATCTCATTTAACAAACTACCTTCCAATTTATCTTAAAAGGCACTTTAACAAAATTCTAGATAAATAGGAGGATAACTCCATGATTGCATAATGCCAGAAAAATGTCAGAGATTAAACAAAAACTTTCTCTATTTCTACGCTTAAGCAACTTTTGAAATGAGAGTAAATTATGCCAATATCGTACCTTGAGGACCTCGGTCTTGAACCGGAGTCTTGCACCATACGTCTATCACCATATCCTTCTCTGCTTGACCCTACAGTAATCTTATAATCCAACTCTTCATTGTATTTTCGTGACTTTGGTTTATCCACCGGTTTTATTGAAATTGTTCGTTTTTCCACATATGCCTCTTCATCCAGAATATCATCATGATGAAACGCTTTGATTTCATCGCGATCAAAAATAGCTTTCACATAGCTTTCCTTCTTCGGGAAAAGCATTCTGAATGTCTTTGGATTAAAATCATAATTCACTTCAATATCATCGTCATCATTCAATTCAATATGTTGAGGCCCTCGATGAATCCCAATTGTAATGTTCTCCTCGAAATCGAACCCTCCATGTGCCACCTGGTCGTGAGTTTCGAACCGTTTGTTTAACTTTTCTCTCTTAGGTCCCTTTTCTACAATTGTTACAAAGTCAATCTCGGCTGATCTTTTAGATGATCCTGATGGGAATAAAGGTTTTTTAGAGGATGATGGCTGATCCGCGTACATTTTTCCGCTATACGCTGACTCATGAACAGGAGATCGCGCTTGTTTTGACGATCGTTGCGATTGCTGGTAAACAACTTCATCTTCATATAATCTTTCTTCTCTTGACCTGAGATAGAAAATCACAAACATGAAATCAAAATCCATAGATTTACATGTATATACATATATCTAAGAACTTCTAAATAATAAATCCAAAGGTCGCTGCATATATCTTCCAGCAAGAAGGTATTTCTCTGCATGACAATTGATATTGGACATTAAGTCTCATGATTATTTGTCTCTCACAGATTTTTGCAGGTCAATTTGAGGAGAAATTGGTCATTACAAGTGAGTCATCCAAGAAATCACAAGTGAACCGACAGCTGAGATACAACAAAAAATATATTTAGAATTGGTGTTAAAATCAACTTACCAAAGAAACAATCAGAATAGTGTAAATGTGAAAGTAACTGGCTATCTTTCCAGCTTAAGGGGTAGAGGAAGATCCCAGTAGAACCACTGACATTCCTTAAGCTAGCTGGATAACTTCTTCACATAAAGAATCTAGTTTCTTCCAATAGTGGTGAAGGGCAAGTGGTTTGATATCATAATCAGCCACAAATGCCCCAACATCCCTAGTAAAGTTACATTATTTTAAGTTAGTTTAGTCTTTTTTAAGAAAGGTCAAAGTGAAATTCTGGTCTGTAGTACACCGACTCTTACCTTTTAACTGGACTTGGACTAGGTGTCCTGGACCTGAAACCTGATCTCTTCCCCGAAGAGTCAGCTGGTCTTTTCACTGGATGGAGTCTTTCACCTGGAGATGGTGATCGTCTTGGTGAATGACCTTTTCTTCTAGGACTTTGGGACCTTGACCTTCTTCTCGGACTGTGCGACCTTGACTTTCTTTTTGGAGACCTTGACCTCCTTTTAGGTGACCTTGACCTTTTTCTTGGTGATGGTGACTTTCGTCTAGGAGGGGATCTATACTTTCTTTCGGGGGATCTGATATTGACATGAATTACACAACATTAAATGATTAAAAGATAGAAAATAACTTCTGAAATTAGTTCTTTTCTTATTAACTTTGTATAAAATTGGAAGGGTGTTTGTATCTGTCAATCTGAAAATCCACAAATTCAGGAATAATCGTGAAAATTGTTGCCTTTATCTTTATTTTGTCTCTAAATAAAGTGTCTCTTCTTACATTAAACAGGGTTCCCACTCTTAGATATTTTGAAAATTTAAGGACTTTTCCAGGACTTATCAAGGACCTTTTTTGATTTTTTAAGGACTTTTTAGAAGATTAAATTTCAAGCTACATGTATTTGATTTTTTTGTCCTATGAATATGTTCATGGTAATGTTTAGAACAACATTTAATAACACCAATATAATACATGTAGTTCATGACATAAATCTAATTCTATCTAAGAAATACATTCAGTGTCTATAAATAATGAAAATTTACTTTGTGACAGCAACTGTTTTTGCAGGTTGTCTGCAATTTTCATGTAATTTTGCTGTTTTTAATGCTTCCAAGGGATCACTTTTTTACCAGATATTGATAGTAATTTAATTAGTAACCTCACATTTGACCTCAGTCCACTAAGGCTTCATAGAATGGCAAAAGCATGTCACACTGAAGGGTATATGAAAACTGCCTGCAGGTGTTTCTACATTCAAAATTTCACGACTTTCATGTTAAAATATTGTATTCTGCTTAAGCCAGTGCTACGGGGTGCACTTTCCAGTACCATATATGAACATATATCAAGTCCTAGTCTACAACATTTTCAATTTTGCCGTTTTGGATGTTATTTAGGGATTCTTTTTTGTATTTCAATGACATATCTTTTGATTTGATCTTACAATTTTTTAAACCATCTACAAAATATAGCGGGAGCATGAAATACCCAAATATACCCAAACACACTAAATTATAGCAATATTCATTTTGGTTTGTATACAATATTGATTTTAATGAGAAAATGAATTGATATTTACAAAATAATATGACTTAGCCAACTATAACTTTCGATCATTCCATTGAAATTGGCAGTTCAGATGTTGTAAGAAAAAAAATGTGACATTTGCTTATCTAACTGTTAGGTTCATTAATGAATAGGCAAATGTACTTGCAAGATATGATAATATTTGTTGTCTACATTTAAATTTGTAGGGTACAATTTTGTTGAAATTTCACACAAGTTCATTCGTATTATTTTTTTAATTTAATAGCTTTAATGGAGTATACTGTATTTGGGTATATTTTGGTTCAAAAATGTATATAATTTGCCAAAGGAACCAACCATTTACCCTGTACGTCAATGCCCCAGAGTAGGTTATGTACAGTATTGGAAGAAGAAGAAGAAGAACCAGACCTGTGAGCTTTAATCTTAGCACGGGCCAATCAAGCTGTTTGTTTGTTTGTTTGTTTTACGCCTTTTTCAACAGTATTTCAGTCATATAGGTGGGTAGTTTCCTAACCATCGTTCCTGGAGAGTTACACCAGTACTAGACTACCTTCCTCCGCGCTAAACTACCAAAGCATCTCCCGGGGATCGAACCCACGCCAGAGAGGTAACTGTATTAGAAGTCATCGACTCTAACCCCTCGACCACGGAGGCGGCAAACTTGAGGTTGATTTGTGACTGTCTTCCTAGATTTTCCAAACAAATTCGCCATAGTAACCAGAAAATAAATGATAAATCTCATAAATGTCAAACTTGGCCTCCCAAAACAGTTGTAAATCGAAAATCATCAACATTCAAGATGCGGAAGTCAATATACTGTGCAAAGACCGCCATTTTGGTTTCTTTGATTTACCTCCCCTTTTCCAGACTAATTCCCGTACCTTCCCGGACTTTTTTATGTAGCAACACTAATTCCCGGACTTTTCAAGCCCGGGAGCTCCTGTTTTCAAATTCACGGACATTTCCCGTTTCCCGGACAGCGTGGGAACCCTGATTAAAAAAAATTGGGGGGGGGGGGGGGGGGACGGGGGGGGGGGGGAGAAGTTTTTAAAACTGTGGACAACCTTTTAAACCCTGAACCTGATACAGATTTTCCCTGCATGAAATTTGGAACAGTCTATATAACATATTCTAGCAGGTTATGAAACACAGGCAAATTGGTAATTACATTTATGAACACTTTATTTAACAGAGCTCAATTTAGCACATAAACGAAAGCTAAAACAGAAATCCAGTTGTTTTTCCTGAAACTAGAACAACTTATTTGTTAATTTACCTTCGTCTCTGTGGTGACTTTGACCTTCTTCTGTCCCTTGAACGAGACCTAGATCTCCTTCGTCTTGGCGAGTGTGACCTTGACCTAGATCTTGACCATACAAAAACAAAACAAAAAGGCATAAGACACAAAATTATATTAACGTCACAAATATGAACACTAAAGACTGATTATACTTTCACAAAAGTGGTCAAAAACTTGATTTTAAAAATGACAACAAACAATCTTGGCTTACAACAAACAACTTCATGTAAGAAATTTACAATAAATATTAAGTATGGGCTCTTTAAAACAGATCTAAATGCAAGTTAACACATTTTTAGTACCTCCAAAAAATTTGTCCATAAGCTTCTGTAAAGGAAAGTCATTTAATTAAAAGATATGGACTTCGACAGTAACTAATTAATTAATTCTCTGCAACAACTTCCTCCCCTTTTTAAAAATTAATTTCCTTTCTTCAAATTTTCCATTTTAAATATTACTAGTCTATTAAAACGTTTAAAGTTCATTTATATCAACAAAAGATTTTCTTTAAATACATTTAATTTCTTAACTCAAATGCAATAACTATCTAATACATACAATATCTATACATTTAGGAAACATCATACATTTATATATATTATTTTTTTATTGAAACTTATTTCAATTTAAGATTATATATTAATTATATGACACATATACTATGCATATAAAATGCACTCACCTTTGCAGCATACACTTGTCTAAACCGTCTAAAGACTGCTAGAGTATAAGGCATGATTTTGACAACAAAGAAATATAACTTTTAAACCTTATATCGCATTTTCAACCATATGGAGTACTTCAATGAAACAAATGTTTACAATGTTTTACTGTATTTTGTTTGTTTTGGTTTTACGTTACATGTACATTGACACATAACTGGTCATACTGCACTGAATACATTAATTATTATTTTAAGTAGACCATCTAGTAAGTTAAAAAGATCAAAGTATTATTCATTAATGGGCACTCTGGACAAATTCATTTTTCTGCTTTTTGCACCTGGATAATTTAATTTCACATAATTTTAATACAACACTTGACTTTCAAGTACTTCAAAGATACAAGTTTAGTCCCATAATATTGTTTCATTGTATCGAACTTGAAATTCTTTCAAATAACCAAAAGTAATAATTACATCCCAAAATACCGCCTAGTAGGCTACATAGTTTTTTATACTTTATCGGGGTATATTTTGGATATTATTTTAAATAGTGATAGAATTCAAAGTTCCTGTGGTATCTACATGCCATGGTTATCAATCAACTCAAGTGAAAATCATACAATTTTGTGCTTTAAAGAAATTTAAAAAAACAAAACAAAAACAATTTAACAGGATGATGGGATAAAAAAATCTGGGTTTTTTCTGCTTTAATTACAACCTTAATTAAATATAACCTTATTTAAATATTACACCAACGGCTCTAATTTCTGCAAAATCTATTCAGTTTTTCTTGGACTTGTCACTTGGACTAAGTTGACTGTAGTCCAATAGATTAGACGTTACAGGCTTGTTATAGTTTTATGTTGGTCAAGCCTTTACGTCTAATAGTTATTGCTCAAAAACGCGTAGCATTTTGAAAAATTAAAAAAATGTCTGTTGACTTGCCTTTCAAGCTTTATTCAAAAGCTTATCTTCTGTTCTTTCAATTGCATGGTCTATCATTAACAAAAACTTTAAAACAATGTACTTATCAATTAAAAATAAAATATAAATATCAGTCTATTCCGCTCATCGGCCATACTGGTTAAGTAAAGCGTTTTACAGATTGATTCCAATTTTTTGAACGGAAAAATATATTTGAACACACTGACGGTGCATGGGCAATTATTTCGTTGAAAAAATATTCCGTTAGAAACTTCTGGACTCATTTAAACGCTTGCATTTGAATTAGCCAATCAGATTTCGCGCACTGTATGGCGGCCATTTGTATATCAGCTGTACAAAGAATTTAATTAAATGAGAGGATTTAATCATGACTTTTCGGTTGTGACAGTTCAATTATTTTGTTTAAAGGTATTTATTTTTTAGTTTTGTTCATAAATAGGTCAAAATTAATGTAAATACACGCTGTTTTAATTGTTTAAATTCATTAGATCTAAATCGATGTCTAATGTCATTTTTTTTGCTACACGATTTTGCAAAGATCTGTTAAGACCTAACGTAACATGGAAAATGAAAAATGTAAAATATCAGATTAATGAATGATAAATATGAAATAGGTTACGTATAGGTCTTATAATTAGGACTAAGTTGACTGTTGAAAGCCAAGCTATTTTTGACGACAGTGGTGACATCCAAATTATCCATCTTCTCTTTCAGTCGAATTGATAAAAATATCGGCTGCGTAACTTTGAGATATGAATTAATATCTTATCATAAAAACATGCACACAAATAATTATTATGAATAAAAATTGAGAAATGCGTGCAGAATTTATCAGTGAATCTACATATAACTGTGGGAGGCAAATGTGATAAATCATTATGCACCTTCGATCTCTGCGGCGAGGTGAAGATTTCCGTGGAGGAGGCATTCTTCCTTCGGCTATGTGACAACTGAAATATCAATTCTTGAAAGTTTCAATTCGGCGTGTACAAGTCGGCCATTTGCAATAGAGTTTAACCAATGAAATGAATGCTCTTAACTCATCAACGGTGTAGAATCTGCAATGAAATATGGAACGCCAAAACTGAACAAAACAGTAAACCCAGAGACAGAGACACAGATTGGCACAAAGCCGTTTATCAATAATCAGGTTAAAACAACAAATAAACCTTATTTCTTTTTATTTTCTTTATTTCCTAGTAATTTTTGATAAAAACACTGATCTTATATAAATCTGTGATAAAAAATCCAGGACAGTTATAGTATAGCCCGTTTCAAAGTCAAAGTAGTAGATCTAAATAACATACTGTTGCCACCATGTGTTCTTCATTGGTAAGAAGTTTTGAGAGCACATTTAACACAATTCTTTTATAATGTGGTTACGACAGAAGAAGCTTCTACGATTTAAGGGTCTGAGGTATATCAATCTAATTAAAATCAAATCAGCTCCTAAAATTTTACGCTATGCTTTAGGAGCTAATTATACATTCATCCATAGGCAGTCACCTTCTCGATCGTGGTCTGTCAAACACAACCAATCCTTGGCCAGCTTTCATTATTTTGAAAATGATGCTGTTTCTACCAATCAAATCTAGTAGGTAATTTTCACGATTTCGATATCAGACATTACGTTGTCCATATCTAGCCAACAGGTAAATTGGCAAATCAATCTTGCCCTTTAACTCTAAATTATATGGTGGCTGATTTGTGCCATTCGTGTTTTCGCCCTGCGACCCTGCTAAGCTAAAAGTCGAAAATTAACAGGTTAAAATGGCGGGGCGTTCAGCGAAAACACGCTTATAAGCGAGGGCGCCAGGCGAGGTTTAATAAATAAAACTTTGCCCCGCATGGACGTGGAGCGACATTTAAGAAATAAACGGCGGGGTCGCGGGATGAAAACAAGCTAAAAGTCCAGAATTAACAAATTAAAATGGTGGGGGCCCGGAGCGAAAAAATATGATAAACAAGATCAACAAGGAAAGGCGGCGTTTGAAATGAACGCAACCCCCACATGATATATACAGTAAGCAATTAATGACGATTTATCATTCAGCAGCGTTTATTCCTACTTACGATTTTGTTTCTGAGTATTTAACTAAGCAATTATAAATATATATTTCTATCTATAGATAAATCTGCTTCCAGAACTTGTTTACAACCACAGTTGCCCTTGAAGGAATTTTGGTAGGTCAATGTCAATAATTATTTCATAACGATTATAATGATTCCGGCGTTCCATAGAAATATTTTACAGCCGACCAATGAAAATGCTTGTGACATTTACGGAAAGTCACGAACTCATACGGAAAAGGCAGTGTGACGTTTCCTGTAATATCAAAATGGCTGACTTTGACGAATTTGAGAACCCTGCTCCTCAACAATCAGAGGACGATCCAGCTGCAGACTTTTTAGCCCGAGAACAAGATGAGCTAAAAGGCCTAGAAGACGATAACTTTGGTGGAGAAAATGCTGGAGGTAACCGATCATCTCATTATCAAACTATGACACATTTTGTCGCGAAAATTTGCCGGTCACTCCCACTGAATTGATAAACATTACATTTTATTTTAATCGATATATATTGACCGTTGGTTTTGTTACAAAATAATGCCCCTTCTTCCTTTATTCTAACCATTCTTTCATTTATTTAATTAATTCGTGTACTAATTGATAGTTCTATGATTATGAAAACGCCCCCTTTTGTTCAACTTCCATATTTATGGGAATCTTACTTAAATATGAATGATCTAGACTAGGGTCTAGCTTTGCCTCGAAGTTCTTGCTTATTACCTCAAGACTTCAAGAAATATAATGACTTGCAAACCGACAGAAGTTAATATGAAAAGGCAAAGCCTCAAAGCGAGCTGGATTTAGTTTGGAAAAGAGTCAACTCGGCCCTATACCAACTCGGCACGGGTCAACTCGGCACGGGTCAACTCGGCCCATTTTAAAAAAATATATTTAACGTAGTAATATTAAAAATAATATGAAACAAAAACATGTTTACTTAATATCATAATTAAGCTTCTAATTAATTGCAGGTGGTCACTAATCAATTTTAAATGAATGCGTCAATCATAATTATCACCTAATTAATCGGTATCCTTACGAACACACTGATTGATAATAATAGCCTGTGACAATAAGAGTCCCTTTAATGTCTTTAACCAATTTCATTTAATTTGTTTGTAATTGTCAAAAGCTGAAAATTAAGTCCGTGTATTATACAT
The DNA here is from genome assembly GCF_026571515.1 of Ruditapes philippinarum. Taxonomy (NCBI): domain Eukaryota; kingdom Metazoa; phylum Mollusca; class Bivalvia; order Venerida; family Veneridae; genus Ruditapes; species Ruditapes philippinarum. The sequence continues at coordinate 15,278 of NW_026851697.1, forward strand.
AATTACAAATATTACAAAAAATAGTGATTACACAAACCTAAATATAAATAATTGAAAAGTGGGCCGAGTTGAACCGTGCCGAGTTGGTATAGGGCCGAGCTGACTCGGGGGCCCGAGTACGTTTTAGGGCCGAGTTGACCCGGAATCGATTTAGTTTTACTGTGAATTACATTGTATAAAGTAATCCTTCATTTTTATTTTACATTTTCCTTTTTAAACTGTCGTTGGTTATTTTTTATACACTGCTTCTGTTTATTCTGGTTCCCTGTCCTATTATAGTTCCAGTCTACACATCAGTTTTCAATCAGAATTCTTCGGCTTTTATTGTTATCTTATAAATTATGAAAAAAGTTGCCATGTGTCAGTTTAGTATTTCTGACGAAAGTTTTCATAACCATCACTTTCTAGCAGGTACTCATGTTACCGTAAAGCAGGCCCTTCATGCCAGCTCTTCGAGCTCGCTATTATATTAATTTACGTCAAACTGAATGTTTTAGATTCTAATTAATGCAAATCTAGATTTTTGACATAGAGGCACTCAACAAACATAAAACAATATTGGCAAAATATTTCAGGGGCTGATTTTGATCCATTTGGAGGTGCTGGAGAACAAACAGGAGGCTCACCACAGCCAACAGATGACTTTACTGGGGGAGATTTTACTGGAGGTGAAACAGCCCAGGTGTGTATTATAGTCTCAATCCTGCTGGAACCGAAAGTAATTAACATTTGTCACTAGTATAGAGCCCGTCCAGAGTACAGTTTTGCAGGCTCTATGCTGTTGGTGGCACAATTATAGTGTTTTGAATTTAAAACTGGACTTTTCCAACTTTCAAGCAGGGCATTAAATTCCATTACACAAATTTTGTTTGTAATGCATTACAGCATATACATGTATTTGTTACACATTTATACATAGCGTAAAAATAAAAGAAAAATCCATGTTATCATAATGACATTTCTTTAATAAATGTATCCATTAGTTTCGACAAGGTATGATGTTTCAAGATATTAATTTTAATCTGTATTATAATATATCCAGTGTTGACTTGTTAATTTTGTTTATGTAATAAACTGCTAACATTTTAAATAAGATTATTTTATCACATTAATTCTACCTTGTAACTTTTGTATAAATACATATCATTCATTAACTCTTTGTTTGACTTTCGTTGACAAGCTGATTCAAGAATATTTCATTGCTAGTTAACATTGTGTTGCCATACTTGCTTTGAAAAATATTGTAATACCTTTTTGGAAGAAATAATTAAGTATTATTCTGTAGGATTTTGTCATTTAAAAAGAAAGGTCACAGCATACATGATACTTTTCTATATTTAAAGCCAGAAAAAAGATGAAAAGAATTATCATAAAATTAATGCCAGCATCTTTCAAGCTGTAGTTTGCCATGTAGTATTTTATGTCCATTGTACAATATAAAGCAAGGTTGTCATTTAACAAATATCTGAGAGGGTTTGTTTTGAATTTGTGGCAGTCTGTTTTGTTTTTAATACTTATGAAAAGGGTGTTTTCTAAGATTTTTATGGGGGCTAAAAATGCATTTAAGACAATAATCTTTGCCAGTGACCTTCTAATGACAACCTTGATAAAAGCCCATTAACACTTCAAATGTATGTATGACTCTGAGTGTGACTGGTTTTCAAGTAGTAAAAGAAACACAGTAGTTTACTAATAATTTTCCTCAACAGTTTGACTCAACTGGTGACATGGGTGAAACTAATGAACAAGATACAGGGGTAAGATCATAGATTATGAACTAATGGAGAGGGTTTTATAAATGATATCTATCAGTGTTCCCTCTCATGTTTGAGACCAAAGATAACTATAATACCATGTTACTCTCTTGAATTTATATTTAAAAGTATCTGATTTATGATATAATGTATAGACTTCCAGATTTCAAATAATTGAAGCCCTCATTGATTGAAGATTATTTTAGGGTTGATATGAATATTACTCCATTTTTGGGAACACTGATAAAACTCATGAGGCAGCTTGTAACATTGTGTTATGAGAGTTGACAATAGTGATATCATAACACACTGCCATATCATGATATTAATTTCTGATATTTATTGATTATACCTAACATAATTCAGTCTAACAATGATATTTAAACTGTTTTCATCGTCTGTACAGTGTTAGAATCACATTGAATAGTTACATACACCTCTTCATGTCATACAAGGGAGATAATCATTGAATGTTAGGCTGAAAAAAGTCTTGACAGATTATTTGCCCTTGTATGACATTTAAAACATAATCAGTGCGATGATTAAGTTTTTTAACTCAATTGTGCTTGTTCACATGTCGAAAAATGTTGAACATGTTTTTGATAGTTAAATTGTGGGTTTCTTGGGGAATGGGCTTTCATCATTGTAGACAGAAGTAAGGTATAATGAATTAATATATTATAATTGTATTATTTACTCACATTGTTTGTTACTGTATTCACAGCCATTTATCCACCCACCTAATACCTTTAGATTAATCATTTTGACATATATAGATTAGTACTTTACTTACAGCTTTTTGGTGGTGTAATATGTTATTATTCTAGAGAAGTTAAGGTCTTTAAAGTCTTTTAAAAATTATTGTCTTTCAGTCATATTGTTGTACTTCAGTCATATTGTCTGTCAGTCATATTATCCTTGAGTCATATCATCCTAAAGTCATATTGTCCTTCAGTCAATTCATCCTTCAGTCATATTGTTCTTCAGTCATATCGTCCTACAGTCATAACGTCCTTCACTCATATCGTCCTCTCTGATATTATCTGTCAGACATATTGTCCTTTTGTCATATTGTCCTTCAGTCATATTGTCATGTCATATTGTCTTTCAGTCATATTGTCATGACATATTGTTCTTCAGTCATATTGTCCTTCAGTCATATTGTCATGTCATATTGTTCTTCAGTCAAATTGTCATGACATATTGTTCTTCAGTCATATTGTCCTTCAGTCATATTGTCCTTCAGTCATATTGTCATGTCATATTGTTCTTCAGTCAAATTGTCATGACATATTGTTCTTCAGTCATATTGTCCTTCAGTCATATTGTCATGTCATATTGTACTTCAGTCAAATTGTCCTTCAGTCATATTGTCATGTCATATTGTTCTTCAGTCAAATTGTCATGTCATATTGTTCTTCATTCAAATAGTTCTTCAGTCATATTGTCCTTCAGTCATATCATCCTCTCATATTGTCTGTCAGTCATATCGTCCTTCAGTCATATTGTCCTTCAGTCATATCATCCTCTCATATTGTCTGTCAGTCATATCGTCCTTCAGTCATATTGTCCTCCAGTCGTATCATCCTTCAATCATTTTTCAGTCATATTTATTAGTGAATGCTCTGATTCTTACAGTATTTGAACCTTTGTTAATGCAGTTCATATCCACCACATGAATTATGTTTCTAAATGGCCAAACCATAGAAAAATGAATTTTACTTAAAGTACTATTTAAATGTACACAATCCTTTTAACCCTTCAAATTTTATTTACAAAATTGGTTTGCATTTTATATAATCACAATGAAATAGAAAAAATTGTCTGTAGTTTCACTATAGGTATTTAGTTTGTCATCCTTCAAGTACAATCACATGTTTATATTTACCTTTAGATCATTTCCTTCACATCAGATCTTTTATTTTCAACTTCCTTTTTTATGGTCTTAGGTCCATTAAATTTCGTACTTGGTTTATACAGAATTAATTTTAGTTTGTGTAGCAAGATTTAAGCTTATAGACTAACTGGATTCTATCTAGAACTGTAGTAGTGAGTGTAAAATTTCTTACTCAAGGAAACAAGCCCCTGATGTTTAACTCGCGGGGCTAGTCATCTTTACATTACTAGTCTGATGTGTTAACCATTTTGCCGTACAGTCACTTAAGTAAACCACTTGGCCATACAGTCACTAAAGTAAATGTACTTGAAGAGGAAAGGTGGCTTATTGAGTAAGGTGTTCTACTCACAGCCCAGGTTTTAGCCAGGATTATGACCTAATGTTTCCACATATGACATCAAGGCTAGTAACTTGAGCGTGGTTCAGACAAGCCTCAAGTTTTCCTCACAATCAAGCTAAAATAAAGAATTGTACTGTTAGGTTTCAATTGCTAAGTTAATTAGCTGGACTGGAGTTATTACCCCCTGAGTTCTGTGAATGTTTATCTGGGTTGTCAGGACATTAAATTCTTAAATTATGATTTAACTTATTGAGCTGGCTTGTAGAAAGTAAATTGATTGGTCTGAGCTCTGGTGCCTTAGCTTTTGCCTGTAATAATTATATTTATAATGTATGCAATAGCACTTGATGTATTTCTTTACGTTTTTTTTCACTACTTTGACTTTGTGACTCATAATAGAACTGCATTTTGTGTAAAATGTTATTATTATGCCTTCTAGGGGAGAAACAAATTGATTCTCCTGTCAAGTTTTATATATGAGACCACCTACTTTCTTTAATATGTAAAAGTAATAATTTTCAAAGGGATGACAGTGTTGATAATTTATTGGAGGTGACACTCCATACTTTTCTCTTGTGTTTAACATGTTAATTAAGGAAAATTTTGTAAGTTTTGGAAACTATTAAATTATGAAATAGAAGGCAATGTAAAATATGATTATTAAATTATAAAATTGAAGGCTATGTAAAATATATGAGTTTTGGTTTTAATATAGAAATATCAATACTATTATTAAAACAATAAATATTCAATAAATGATGTATGAGTGACTTGGGTTTTTCATTATACATGTAGCTACTGTTAATCTTATGTAATAGAAGTGAATATATTTTAGTATTTTTGTGTTAAGGTTGTTTTTCTTTCAGGCCTTAAAGACAATGTACATGGAATTTTATTTGATAGAAATTGTTTTCATACTATTATGGTTGTTTGTGCAATTTTTTTTGGAAACAGATTTTATCAGAGTGTGTTGATTAATGACATGGCACTTAGTGATCTGGAATTTTGCACACAATTGTTTGATTCAGGTCTACATCAACTAGTATACAAATTGTATACAAACTTCAGCATGTTAAAAAAACCCAAAAAACTCCGTGATGTCCCTTTTACCTACTACCACATGAAGTGATTTATTAAAATGTGGTTTTGATAGTAGATGTAACATGTACTGTTAACTTCTAGTACCTACAATAACATGTACTTGATTGGCCATTTAACAACAGTAGACAAAATTGAGCCGTGTCACGACAAAACCAGGAACATAATGGGTTTGCGACCAGCATGGATCCAGACCAGCCTGCGCATCCGCGCAGTCTGATCAGGATCCATGCTGTTTGCTATCAGTTTCTCTACTTGTAATAAAGTTGGTAAGCGAACAGCATGGATCCTGATCAGACTGCGCGGATGCGCAGGCTGGTCTGGATCCATGCTGGTCGCAAACCCATTATGTTGGTTTTGTCATGACACGGCTCAAATTTTCTTCATTAGGCAACATCGTGAATAACACAACAAAAGAATACATCCTGTGTGGACACTTAAAGTATTCATTATAATATAATTTCATGCCTTATTTCTTGCAGGCAAATGACGCATACTCTGCCATAACTCAGGTAGACAAACAACGTGCTGAACCTGAGAAGATTCGTCTGTGGAGAGAAGAAAACACGCGCAGAATAGCAAAGAAAGGTAAAAGAAGATCCATATGTATTTTCATACATTTTCATAAAAACTAAATTTGGTACAACTGTCATCAATTCAAACAATATCAATATTTTTTTGTCAATAATCTATACAGATTTGAGAAAATAAATTTGATGAATATAACTAATATTAATAAAATAGAAATTATAAAAATTCACCTAAGACTCATATGGCAGAAGGTGCCAAATCAAAATGACAAACTAAGCTGTTGTTACATAATGGGCATAATTCATAGCAGTGATGGCAAAATATGGTTAGTGAAGAACATGCAATGGGTACTTGTAAACAATAATTTTATAATTATTGAAAGTTCTAGTTATTACGTTGGTTACAAATTGAACAACAGACTTTGTTACATTGGTTAAAATGGAACAAAAGATTTTTTAAAATTTATTTGTAGATGAAGAAGAAGAGAAACGTGTTAAAGAATGGAGAGATATAGCAAAGAAGGAATTAGATGACTGGTATAAACACCACGAGGAGCAGTTGACCAAGACCAAAGAGAACAATCGGTAAATTTCATTCTTGTTTTTTATGCTCATACTCTCTGCTGTAGAATAGTTGAAGTTGGCTTCTTACATTTTTGGCTACATTTCCCCATGAGTAAATTGATTAACAATGTGGTATAAAGGCAGATTTTTATTTTAAACTTAAATTTGTGGGTAATATTTTAGATTTTTTTTGAGAGAGAAAAAAAGGCTGTTTAATTTGTCAGTATGTTAATAATTAAATACAGAATACTTGCTTGACCAATTGATGTGAAAATTATGTAAGAAAAACTATATAAAAGAGATGCTTAAATGATATATATTCAAAAGGATATTTGAGGGGGAAAAATCCATTGTTACCAAGTAAAAATGTATGATGTAGAATTTATGTATGATTTTAAAGGACTATTTACCAAGCATCATTGCCTTGACAAATTCCTTCCCCATTCTTTATTATTGCTTTAAGTGGGCCGCTCACGTAATGTGTGGAAAGCTTTTAGCAGAGTTTGCGATACATTTTGGAAATGCTTCCTTTGATAATGTTGTGTGACTATGCGAATGTCATGTGAATACATAGTTTACTGACTTATAGTAATCTAGTTTTTTTGCAATACTAACATTGGACAATTGGAGCTGACTAACATTTGGTTTCATTGGCTTTATAACAGAATAAACTTTGTTTCTGGCCAATTTTTCCACAAGAGGTAGATCCATATCAACATTTTGAAAGATTCTGATCAAGTCATTTGTTGTTTTCTTTAAAGTTTAGTATTAGAGTAGGGGGTAGGGTATGGAATTCAGCAATTCATGTTTGACAAAAATTTAACAAGTTATCAAATTTTTTGGAAAAGAAAGAATAGGGGCTCATGAATATTAATTCTGCTAGTGCGTAAACTCTTTTTTTTTCAATCTTTAAGGATAAATGATAAAAAGCCCATCTAATGCAAATGTAAAATAGGGTAAAGTAGCCCAAAATAACATAAAAGATATGTGAACCAATAATGGGATCATGAAAATGTAAATTAAACTACATTTATCTATCAAAGTGTCAGTATGGATCTGTCTCTGGAAAATGATATCATTGGTTTGTACTATTTTCTATATTTCCACCTTAACAAGTTTTTCTTCATATCCCCATCTAGCAATGGACCGTAAGTTACCAAAACTATTGTACACAGTTCTCTAGAGATTATTAAACAAATGTTACATGTTGGTGTTGTGCATTAATATACATTAGGTCCAAAGTTATAAAAGTTGAGAAAAGAAAATTTTGAGATTGGAAACCAGTCTGGGTATCAAGTAATATGATTGGTTCATTGAATGCATAGATTTGAAATGGACCAATGGCATGGCTCCACTTTGTAGACTGGTCTCAATCCCTCTAATTTTATAACCTTGGACTTGTATGCTAGTCATAGAACAAAGTTTGTTTTGATTTGAAACACATTTTTCAGAGTTTATAGCAGTTCTAGGTAATATTGGAGGGAATGTAAAAAAGGGAGTGGGTTTTATTCAAATTTCAATAGTCCACATCAAAGTCTGTGCACTTGCAAATGAGTTTGGGATTTCTTTTTGAATGATTGTTTTATCAAATGTTTAATATTTTTGGTGTAAGCCAGTAGATAAACTTTTTAGTTATTTTTTGTGTGCTTAAAGACCATTTCTTCAGTCCAATTTATTCTAACATTTGTAGTGTTATGTTGATAATTTAGTATGATAGATTTGTAGTGTTCTGTCTTTAATTCTTAGTGCTTCTTAGGGTGAAAGACTTACTGTTAAGCTATTGTATAAAGCAAACTGCTTATAGGCAAAATATGTGTGTTTACAAATTTCAAAAATGGTTTCATTACATAATTCAGAGCTCTCGTTTTAAGGCTTAGAATATTTACAAAATTTTGTCCTTATGAATGAATATAAAGTTCTGCATGTACAATGACATTTGAAGTTCAGTCTCTATACCTAGTTTTCATAACTGTCTTGTGATTATAGAGACTAGTTGTTATGTGCTCATTAAGATTTACTGAATTTGGAATTTTCCGAAGTTTACATAAGGAATTTCATTATCAAATTACTACAATTTAGCAGGTGAGTGTATAAAATCAGATCAGAATTAATGGACTGTCAGGCTGGTTTTGCAATAAAAGGGACAGATTAGTAGGCTGATCTGGCAATATATTGGATAGACTGGCAATTAACTAGTGACATAGGCATAAATTAGCTAAGCTTTTAAATTAAAACATACAAGTTTGGTTAATGTATTTTTCTTTTCAAAGACCTATTGTTTTAAGTGCATTGTTCACAATTTGATAATGAGAATAATTATGTTAGACAATGTATATGTTAAAGAGAACAAGATTTAAGGGAATTTTGTTGTCAGTGCCCTACTAGGAATATGTAAGAAACAGGTTTATACAGAACTATTTTATAACTAATGTTACTAATGTTAAGGACAAGTTTTTTAAAAAAGAAAAAAAACCCGGACAGTTATTTTACAGTGAATATTTTTTATTGTTTGATATTATAGTAGATCTAGCTCGAATGTTAGATGTATTTAGCTGTAATCTAGTTTCTTACAGTTGCTAAAACTTAAATGATCAATTTCCTTTAATATACCCATTATGGCACCCTCATTTTTTTATGCAACAGAGCATGTCAGCCTTGTTTCTACGACATTTTTTTTCTTGTTTCATTAGTAAATTATTCTTAAATTTCATAGTATAGCATAAGTTCCTCTCAAAGTGTTCTCCTTTTGCAGTATTTTTGAAGAACAAATATTCCTTGTAGGTCTCAGTTTTGTTAAAAAAAAAATGAAATTATCAGCATTATAAATTTAAAGCATCTAGCAATTTAATAGAATTTCTATGTCAATTTTCAAAACTTGCAATTTTCATTGTAGGAAGGAATGTTTAAAACTACTGCAAGGGGAAGTAATCTATGTAGGGACTTAAACTATTTTGTTCTATGAGTATTTGTTACTTGGCATGTTAGTGAAATGAAATTGTTTATAATTGGATGTTAGATAAAATATTGTTAATCAGGTGTTTATGAAAGAAATTGTGTGAGTACATGGTATTGAAAGACTACATTTATAAGGGTTTAAATTTTTAAAACTTATCAGATGTATTAAATAAACAGATAGAAAGACGCAATGTAAATCAGCCATTACCTCATGAATGTTTAGAACACCATTTGGCTGTCATTGTGATGTACCTGCAAGGTGCTTGTTTAAACCTTTAAAGGGATTTTAGTTAACTTGAGCAACCAGCAACATAGATTATGCAGCCTGACCTCAGATTGTAACTGGTGAAGCGAAATTTCTCCCATCATGGAAATTGACTCCAAAACATCTTTTATTTCTCACCACTCAAGCAGAAATGATGTGGGATTGAGTAGTCATTTAAATTGGTTAGGACTGACTGGTTAGTTGTTTTTTGAAAGCAAGTAAGGTGGATTGTCAACAGAAATGTGACCAAAAATGAATTTAAATTAACAGCAGTACTATATTTTGCGTAATAATTAACGCTTCAAGAAAGTATGGTATAACTTGGAGTTGGAATGGAATGCGGGCCTATTTAAATAAATCTTAATTCTTTGATAACTAGGGATGATGTATTTCTATTGTTAAAAGAAGGAAAAAGATTGAACCCCATGGCCTACTGGAATCATAAACTCTCTGGACAACAGCAATTTATCTTCAGGGAAAATGTCAAAATAAGTATGGATTGATTAGTGAACAGTGCAGACCATGATTAGGCTGCACAGATGTGCTGGCTTGATTTGGGCTGAACTGGTCTGCATAGGAAGTATTCTAGATAAACATTTAAAAAGGAATGGGTAATGGTAAATCTGTAAATGTGCATGTACATTATATAGACAGATGTCAGTTAATTATAACAATGTTTGTGTGAATGATGTATTTAGTGCATATAGATATTTTATGTTGTTTTGTCCTTATAGCTATAGGTATAGATTGTTTATGATAATTTGACAACACAGCATATTTGTATATATTTACTCTACTTTCATCAAGCCTATAATATGCATTTTTTTAACATAATTTTTAGAAGTGAAAAAAATATGAAAAAAGTGCAGTTTTGAGGTTTGGTGTAATTTTGTTTTTGCACAATGGATAAAGTGTCAGATACTTTCTGATTTCACAAAAAAGATTTTCTTAAGATAAATATGTTATTTTTGATAGATCGTTTCATATAATTGTCCAATCAAAAGAATTAGGGTGGAAAATGAAATTTACAGATGATAAAATACATACACAAGAAGGAAATCCCTTGATACATCTAATCTTATGGTCCCTCTCTATATTTAAATTAGTAAACCTGACGATTTGTTTCCCGATTATCTATTTTTAGAAACAAACATCACTTTTGTGTTATAAATAGCTCTCAGGACACTGTTTTGAAGAAAGCTTAACAGTTATATGATGCATTTTTCAAAGATAAAAATTACTGAAATACATGTACCAAGTTTGAAACAACACAGAATTGTTTTTCCAACAAAAAATAAAATCTGAAGGCTGTTTTAAATTCAGGTGTGAATTTTTTTAAGGTTTTAGGAATTGATTATGTATTGGTAACTATAGTTACTAAATATAAGTTATCTTTGTTTGTTTTTAGTGAGTCAGAAGCAGCGTTCGTTGCAGAGAGGGACCAGACTCAACCAGGAGAGGAGTGGGAAAAAATTTGCAGACTGTGCGAATTCAACCCAAAGAATTCAAAGAACACAAAAGATATCTCCAGAATGCGTTCCATCTTACTGCAGTTGAAACAAACACCCTTAGTCAGATAAATACGACAGTATAAACATTAAACTGTGTTATTAATATAGGAATATTGTATGTAAGAATAAAATGTTGTGAAAATCACTATGTATTTATAGTAAATGTATAAAAGAAATTGTTTTGATTTTTATCAGTGTTTTTTTTTCTCTTTAGTTTAATAAAAAGAAAATAAAAATAAGAAAGTAGAGGGATTCATATTTGTAGGTAGCTATATTAATATGAAGTATTAAATAATATATAGATTGCACGTTTTATTTTGTGTCAGAAAAATCCAGGACTCGTGTTATAAATTGGTTTTGGTGATATAACATAAGCACCATCTTTAATGAAATGGAAAAATATCCTATGGTTTTAATTCTCACGGGAGATATCTTGAATATTTTATTGATAATTTTAGGGGAAAGTGATAAATGTATTGATGGGGCAGAAACATTCTTAGCACAGTAAAAAGCTAAAAACATTCATAACAAAATCTGCAAAACTTTCGGTAACATTTTTCACAAGTTTGATAATTTGCATATTTAATTGATCTGATTTGCATTTTAGATAATGCAGATTTTCTTTAATGGATGGTAATGCGATATTCCTTTTAAGCAGTGGGTTTCGATAAAAACAAGTAGATTTGTTTAAATAAAACGCATGGGCTAGTTTTCCGAGATTTCAGAAGGAACATTGTTGATAATACAATGATGTGCAATATATAGCTTAGAATATGTTAATAATTTAATTTAGACATGTATTTTGATTGCCGTTCATATTCATCCAACAGTTTGTATTGGACATTCACCAGTTCATATTGGACTCATTCTGGTTTTCTGATATGCTTCTTTGATATTGGACCGACCAAGCCAACTTTTTTTTTTGGCAACAGTATTGGTTTCAAGTTTATCCCAAAATTTCTATAAGAACAAAGTATATAATGACGTTTTCAAATTTGATTTTCATTATTTGGCCCTCAATACATTTGCCAATATAACATTCTTTTAGTAGTGGGTCATTAAACAGAAGACGAATATCTGTTGAAATGTCTAAGCAATTTTCAGGAACTTAATTTGATGAAGAAAGCAGCGATTTTATATGTACTCGAAAAGTCCACATATGAACACAAAATTAAATTTTACTTTGATATAATTTAAATTTTTTAATTCACATTTACATTCCTAAATAATATTGTAAACTTTTTATATCCTCATTAGAACGATAGTCTTACGACTTTGTTTAAGATTGTCATTCCTTAATTTTCAAGTTTAACTCTTTAAACTTTTTTTAATAACTTTTATGATAAACGTGTTTCAAAGCATTTATTTCCGATTTCAAAGTCACGTGACATTGATGTACAAACTTATTTCATAGCAATCTTTTTCGATTTTAAAGTCAGTGACATTGATGCATACATTATTCTTGGTCCCATAGAGTTGATAATAATGTATTACTCAATCTTTGGACCAAATATTGTTATAAGTTACGAGAATCGTCTGAAATAGTATTGTAATCTTTAAAATTTTGTGACAAATATGCAATAAATCATCATATAAAACAAAGTCCATAGCCTTTGTTTACATTCTTTCTTCATAAATTAAGGTTGATTATATAGTAATCGCCTTGTCTGTCCGAGCAAGTAGATTTGTTTAGAAACGAAAGAATCATTCTTATAACAGAATACGAGGACAAGGTCCTTTTGTCAACAAAAACTAGTTTTAAAAGAAACTGCCCCCACCCTGTCGTCAAAGTTTCAAGGTATGAATGTGTCGGTGTTTACAAGGCTAATAAAACATCTCAAACTTATAAGTAAGCATTTTAAAGCAGATCCTGTATCTTTAGCAAGAAATCTGAACACGATGTTTAATATGGATTGCCAGGTATTAGCAAATTGTATTTGCTCAAAATAGTTATCCAGGAAAAAAAACCACTGCCGAGATATGACAAAAAAAAATCTACGTTACAATGGACGGACTATCAATTTAAGTTACGAACATGCTCGTTCAAAGGCAGCGGCTTTGCACAGTCCTCTTCTCATACCCTCGTGTACACAGAACGTCTAATTGCAATGCTCATAATCATACAAGCACATGTTTCCCTCTCTGTGGTATATCAAATCATGAAGTTTGTTACCAATGCCGTTTTTCCTATACAAATGGTTATGGAATAAAAAAGCTCACATCTCAATACTTGTAAAGTACATAGTTCTACAATAGTTCGAAACTGATACATTAATGAAAATATCTTGTTTCTAGAGCATAGTTGAATGAACTGATTTTACATGGTGTCAAAGAAAATATTTTTGAACGGGGTTCCAAATTAAAAATAAGAAAAAAAGTTACATAATCACACAATTTGAAATGTAGAAAAATATCATGGGAGTAGGAAACTGTCAAAAAGCGACACATCTTCCTTTTAATAGATTAAAAACAGTTATTTCAACGCGGATTTAGAGAAAATTAAACTTGATAGCAATATGTCAGTTATGGCAGAACCACCGGGAGCATTGAATTGAGTTTCTTCTATTAAGTCTGTTTTTGTGTGTATTTTTTTTTTACAAAATGTAAAAAGTTCCTTTAGCACGGAACAAATACATACGGAAGGTTTCCTTTCTGACGCTTTTGGTGTTCTCAAATACGTGAAACGAAAATTTGTGGTAATAGCATCTACAGAATATTCCTCTCAGTAAAAGACCGATTCAAATACAAAAATCAAAGCACTGAAAGCACCGAGGTATACATTGCTTGATAATATAATCCATTTTTGTCATCAAGGCCATGTTGATTTTAACCTACTGACTTCAAAATCAATAGGGGTTATCTTCTGTTCAAGGTCAGTGTCCCTAACAAGTGACTCAAACTAAGGCTTATTTTTTCCAAAGTTATTAATGAGGCAAGGAAGATGTGATGTTCCAACTGTGTATTGCTAGGCAAGCTGATTGATGAGCAACGAAGAAATCAGTTTGTGAAACACCCCTTAATGGACTGCAGTATAGGAAATCGAAACATTAATATTGAGTCTTGAATAATGCTAAGACATGACCTGGCTTGAACTCTATGCAAAGTCAATTAATTGAATCATCATACAAGACTTAATTACGAAATTATAGTACATCCTTTTGTATAGCTTTTCCTGTTACAGATCTATGTAATGTTCTTTAATGCATTAATACATATATATTCTGGTGTGTTCTACACATTAATTTTCAAACGATTTACTTTATCGTTTATTAATGAAAATGAAATCTATTATCAAATCAAATCAGATGTACTTTAATATTTTCATTATTCAATAATTGTTACATAAAGTCTGCCAACAAATTCATTTATATTGGACAGAAAGTTTTTTTTTCCATAATCAGGCTATGTGACCAACTTCTTAACTCTAGATGAACCATACACAATATTGAGCTAAAACATTTTTTTCTATTTTTGGCTACTGTGACCTACTTCTGATTTTCAACCAAGATGATCCATGTTCAAACTCGGAGCAAAATCTGTCACACACATTCTTACCAAGTTTTGAGACAACTGGGGCAAAAATGTGACCAGTAGAGTGTTAACAACTACATGTCATCGTCGAATACGCACGGTTGATTAGCATGCAACATGACATAACTGATAAATGTTAATGGTTCAGCCGTGGGTATCCGACGATGCTAAATGTGGACAGACCACAGGGTTCATGTGTATATACTCTTGATATGCGTAATAGTTGTCTTTAATAATATATTAGAAGTCTACACTTTCCCCAACATTAGTACCGCTTGCATGCACAGCATTAAATTTTATCCATTAACATTTAGGTGGTGGCTAGCGCACAGCTTTCCAGGACACACTGAATTCTCTAGCCGTACGGCACTTTTCGAAAAAATATATGAAAGTCGAAAATGCATATGTTATTTTAGCTCCATGCTCTGGCTTAATCGTCAAAATTCCAAGTTCGACGAACGTTTTCCGGTATACGTAGGTAAATTTTGTTAAGAGCTACATACTCATTTTGTAAAACATATTAGGACAATTTCATTGCATAAATGTAAATCAAGAATTTTATTTGATTAAATATCTATCTTAGATGTTTCGTCTCATTTATATAATTCTGACGACATTACTATATTTACGATGTATTCATTCATGCTTGCATGCGCATGCGTGTATGCGAAGTTTAGCGTGTAGGAATATACTACGATGAACTCTCAATGAACTGTTTTTTTTTACTAAGAAATGTATTATTTCATGAAAATGAACGATTTGGGACTTTCAAAACATTTAAACAGCTTTGCAAACAATATTTAATGATGTGTAGTCGGAATGTAACAGTACTGCAGGATGAAGAACTAGTTTCTATAGTGGTTTTTATCCGGAAGTGGATGTTGTTCGGTAGAGGATAAACCTGTATTGTGGGGATTTAGCTTTTTACTCTGTATACATTGCAAGCAATGTATAAAAAATAATTTTGAAGATTTGCTGAACATGATATGCCGAAAATTTATATAACATGATTTGCCGAACATTTATATAACATAATTTGCCGAAAATAAATCACATGTTTTGCGACATTTATATATCACGGTTTGCCGAACATCTTTATAACAAGATTTAATGAACTTTTATATAACAAGATTTGCCGAACATTTATATAACAAGATTTGCCGAACATTTATATAACAAGATTTGCCGAACAATTATATAACAAGGTTTGCCGAACATTTATATAACATGATACGCCGAATATTTATATAACATGATAACTGGCCATAATGCATTTATAGAACAAGATTTGCCGAATATTTACATAACAAAATTTGCCGAACATTTATATAACATGATTATCCGAAAATTTATATAATGAACAGTTATCACCAGCTAGTGTTTGACATAACGTTTGATTCACTAGCAAGCCAAAGAACTTCTGTTGCATACGCTTATCTTTGTACTTTAAAGGATACAGAATGCCACACACTTCTTAACTACCAAAATGGAAGATAAAGGACAAATTTAAAGAAATGATATAATTGATAAGTGATCTATTCTTTATATGATAATTTTTGTTACTAAGATGTTATTATTATTGAATTGAAATAATCTTATTATGTATGGTAATCAAACTGCACTAAATGATCTAAAATGATTGCTTATTGATTCCAGTAATTGAAAACAATTAATGATCAATGAGAGGGTATTTTAAATTCACATTTTCGTAAATAAGGCACGGGAGACGACCTCCCGAGAGATTAAATTAACATCGGAAAATGATAGACTGAATAATGGTTAAAATGAAGCAAAATGTTGGTATATATGTGACATTGAGTACAAACTGTTAATTTAAATGGTATAGAGGTGACAGCTTTTATAAATGTGCTTACATAAAAATGACAATTTAACTACTATTGATATATTTCTTAATTAAATGTGGGAAAAAATCCAAACGAATCAAAGATGTGGTGCAGTTACCCAGTTACCTATAAAGGAATTTACCGAAACGCAATTTAACAGTAAAGCAATTGATTATCAAGTTAACTTACCAAATAACGATAAAACACTATCCAAAGTTCTCAAATATTTGAATTTTGAGTTATTTGGCACGCACTCTTAAGTTTTTCAAATATTTGACTGATGTAACTTGGCATGCGGTATACCGACTTTTTACATTTTTAGCAAATCAAACATTGTGTCGAAGCAATTGTTGTCGTAGTTTGTTGTAATACGATGCATTAAATGAAGAAAAAATAGCTTCCCCACGGTTAAAAACAAACAGAGTAAACGAATCCCTAAAGAACCCTCAAAACGACAAAATTGAAATTGTTGCAACTTTTGAAAGCATCAGAAATAATCTTATAGATTTAAAACTTTTATTCTCATTCTCACTTGTGTTTTTTTCTTTCAATATTTTATTTATCTCGAACTTTTTGATAAGGTCAAGTATATACATTGAAATACTAATTTTATATTGAACAGATTTGGCATTTCAGATATATTAAACAGGTAAAATCTTATCTTAAAGCTACTCGCACCCAGATGAGTACCGGTATTTAGAATTAAAGACAATAAAACTGAAGCAAACTATATGAATAGTACTATCTAAATGTTTACAAAAAATCAGCATGAATCTTGAGCTTTGGATTTGAAGTTTTTTTTAAAAATTTTATCTTATTTTCCTAATATAAAGCATATAGCACTGGAGGCAAACATGTCTTGCAACATTCTTGAAGGTCGGGTTGGACTTTTGCATCTGTTTATTGCGTATAATCTTTAGAGCACAATGAAATCCAAGCAATAATGAAAAAAAAACAGACTTGCTTAGACCAAATCCATTACGCCAACGATAATGGTAAATGTAACACAACCTTCGACCCTATCGCCTCCTTTATCGCGATAGATACCGAATTTATACAGAAAAGTAATATTGGCAAATGTTGCGTCGCATTTATCATAGTAAGCTTTGATTAGTATTTGTACCTATATCTTTCTTTTGTGAGCTTTTCATTCTTCAATTGATTTACTTTGGTCACACGAACTAATTATCTACGTTCAAATGCATTTTGCTTACGCCATTGCTAAGGGGTACGGCCTGTATTTTTGCCGTGCTTTTGGTAACTTTGAAGGTTACCGTCTTAATAGCAAAACATAATTAAAACATTCATTGCATCGCCAAAATAGAAAATAGTCTAAGTGCAACTACAGCTTTTACAATAGTAGTATTTGGCTGAAGAACCCTTTATCGATTATTTTGGGATGGCCTAGTTATGTTACATATTGCTGGCATTTGAATCATCTTGCATGTAATTGAATCCTTAAAATGGGTTCTTTAGGTAGATTATTCATTGGATAAAACACTTTACAAGATGGTACAAACGTTTCCAACACGCCATAATGCTCGTTTCCAGTATACTTTCTTAATGGTAATTGATACATATTGGCTTGAACATTGTTTGAGGTCATCTAACGCGAAATATATAGTTCCCTGCGGTAACATTTAGACATATTGATCATAGGCCACCAGACAGTTTTCCTATTTGTTACTTACAAGCCTTTGTCCTTCAACCTAATATGGCATCCCAAAATCCATTCCACAAATGAGTCGCCTATTATAGAAGAGCAAGGCACTCGTATGTTTCATATTGCACTTTATATGTATAATATCATATTTGTGATCCGATTAAGACTTTCTTTGAATTTATCTGGGAAGTTTATTTTACAAATTTAAAGTTATGGTAGTGAGGTATGGGGTTTCTATAATTCAGAGAAAAAATAGAACTAGTTGACTTACAATATAAGCAGTCCCAAGCACAAAAGCATTGACAAATTTGACTCTAGACTTTAACTACAAGCAATTTGTATATTTTGGTCATTGTTGTTTTTTGTTTTTTTAGGTGTTAAAAAGAATTAAGATGTTCAATTTTGAGTGATTTTAGAAATACAACCTGAAAAGAACTTTCAATAAACTGTTACCAAATTTAGGGTTTAATTTTTTTATATTCTCTTTAGAAGATTAATTTAAAATGGCTATTTTGTTTTATTAACTTTTGAAAAAAAAGACTTAAACTTAAAATAAGAAAATACAATTTATTTGCAAATTCATGTTGTATCCATATTTAGTTTCGACCTAAAACGGAAATTTAGAATTTCATTGCCAAGTCAAAGAGTTCCGGTGCAAAATAGAAATGGGCGGATAAAACTACCATTTGAAAATGTTAATGCCAAATCTGTAAAACATTAGTTGAGTTTCATTTTTCACTAAAATGTATTAGACAAATTACATTTGGAGAAATACCAATGCATTACTAATTGATGAAATTTCAAACAATAAAGAAATATGTATTAAGTAAAGTTATATGTTAAACTTTGAAACAATGTTTAATCATGTTATCTTATTAATTAGGAACCAATTTATGAAAATTAATTAACTAATGCAATTAAATTCTTTCAAAAATATGTAAATTAAGATAAGCAGAAGGTGGCCTTTTATGGCGTGCTTCTTTTTGTTCCTTTCAGAACATATCATTGATCGGGATTTTTTTTAATATAGGAAAACAATCAATTAACTAAATCAGTTATATATATATATCGACATCGACTTCCCGAATATATGGTAAAATTCAATGTTGCTTCCTAATCTAAAACTATTCCTAAATGTTTAAACGTTTTCTATACAGTTCACATCTATAAAAAGTTATAATATGCTATCTTTAAACATAGGTCATCTTGTCATATTTAGATAGACCTAACGGCTTATTGACTTTCCGTGATTTATAATCATTTATAATCACCCGTCAAAAGAAAACTACATGTGCTTATTTGAATAAGAAGACTTGTTATTTGATTTCACGGCTAGTATGCGCAGTGATATAAGCGACAGTGTATCGGGTGCTTGGCTAATCCGAATATGTCAGGATTTTTAAGTGATACGAGTCCAGGAGGGAGACATGTCGATAGTTTTCACAAACTTAGCGGAGGGTTTGACGTCATTATCACTAAATTAAGGGTTTCCCATAAAGAAGTCTGTGAAAGTGCAAGGGCGATTTTCTATATTGCACATAACATTTATAATCTACTTTTGAATAATTTTCCCTAGGCCTTTTGAAATGCTTTGCAATAGACGTACATTCATGTCCATGTCAATGTTTCAAATAACAGAACCATGACCCAGCAAAATAATAATGTCATTAAAGTGTTTCACATTAAATTTGATAACTAAAATATACTTATTTATGATTATAACATTGAAATAAAATTAACACATGTGATGCAATATTATGATGTTTTTTTTTAGTTTTACACCATCTGTCAAATTTATAGATTCGTTTACAAATGGTTTAAAATTGTTATCATCAGTTCTTTCAATTTACATAAAGTGGCATATTGCTACGGAAATATATCATGATAAACTCTTTAAGTTTGCGATAAAGTAAAAATTTCAGCTTAAGCT
Organism: Ruditapes philippinarum; assembly: GCF_026571515.1. Classification (NCBI taxonomy): domain Eukaryota; kingdom Metazoa; phylum Mollusca; class Bivalvia; order Venerida; family Veneridae; genus Ruditapes; species Ruditapes philippinarum. The sequence goes on from NW_026851697.1 coordinate 35,160, forward strand.
TAATACATGTGTCTTAAATACCCAGTTACCGTTTTCATTGAACTAATTCGAAATCAATATACTCATAATAGGAAACGATCTGAGGAGAGTTTTAAAAACCAATTTGGCGCCAAACTGTCAATATTTCCGTTCGCCAGAAATCAAAAGGTGACTGTGTTACATGCAGTCCGGAGTTACAAATATAAAAGGCTTAAATCGCGATCAATTAAACAAAACCAGTCTGTAATAAAAGCTTGCAACAGGTGATAAATAATCTAACATCAAAGTGGAATTCAAAATGGCGTCCGTAATGATAAAGCACTTCATGTTAGATTATCTTAGTCTTGTTGGAGATAAAGTGGGATTTGTTACTGCGTTTATTTAAGAATTCATTTATGTTACATATACATGGAATGTACTAAATCTGGCACGGTTTCATTTTGTGTTAAATTACGGGTCAGATTATGATATCATTCGTACAATTACATATTTATCGTTATTGACGATTAAATACTTTTCATTCTATCTAATCAAATTCGTTAAATTGTTACGTTATTGTAGTTTTATTATAATTAAAAAAACATTTAAACCATATGTTAGAAGATTTACTACCTCCTATACGTAAAAAATACGTCTTTCTTATCAATTTGGGCTACTTTCACTGAACGCATGTTTTTCCCCTGGAGGAAAGCCAAAGAACATTAATTGTTAATTATAATTTTGTTATGATTTTCTTGCATCATATTTGCATAATATTTACAGACATAAAAATTATTCTTGTCACAAAAGATCAATGAACATGAGAGGTAATGGGAAAGGAAGCAACCCCAATGACCATCCCCTCCCTGCACCAACCTAGCGCTATAAAGTTCACAATAATTAATGATCGAAAATTAATTATAACAATACTTACTACTGGTCAACCTTTAACACCTGCTATTTTGCTGTTAAGACATCATCAACAAAACATTATGACTACAGATAAGCTAAGCTCATGGAATGACAAAGTAAACAAATAACACAAAATGAATATAAAATACATTTGTACACACAGTTAATATATACTTTGATATATACGTCCACTGTTTCAATATTTGACCCGGGATTATTCTGCCATGATAAGGTATCCGTATATGAATTTTGAAATTGATTAAAAAGCTGTTATGTTCCAAAATATTAGTATTTTTATACTCATTGCCATAGAGTAAACATTGTAATCTTGTACAGGTCAGTCACCAGGTAGCGGACATGTCTTGCTTGTTAATTCTGATTCTGATACATTTTCAAATGCTTTTCTTTAAATCTATGATTCAAGCTTTTCTTGCTATCAATTTGGATCCAAATTCGAAATTACGTATCGCTTACAATGAAATGATATCAAACTCACGGAATTAAGTAAAGCCTGAATGTAGCATAGGTTATAGGTTATCATTTTGTAGGTTAAATATTTAAGTTAGTTTCGATCTCAGTGCTATGTAATATTTCATGTTAAACCAAATAACACTGATCTTGACCAATGAATAAATCAGACGACAAAAAACCTAGACAAAAACAATTGGGAAAATGATACAGCGGTGACAAATATAAATGATTCTAAGAGACTATTTGGCATAATCAATTCATCTGCAATCTCGAAGGCAATTATAATGTTTTTAAAGTTCCCCGTGTCCCTAAAATCTTTATAAACTCAGACGAACATTAAATTAAGTTTCATATGACGGTAAAACTTGAAATTATTCATGAAAATTTTGACAGTTTTACATTCAACAATTTAAACCATTGCATGCCTAGACGACATATACTAGGCTCTTCCTTTATTAGTTTCTCAAATAACAAACGAAACTTTGGCTCCTTGACGCATTATTCACCAATCTGAGCGTCGCAATAATTATTTTAGAGTGCAACAGATAAATATTTTGTAGGAAGGACCTTTTATTCATTTTCAAATTTTATTTGTCTTAAAAATAAAATAAATTATTTTCTTTTTTGTCTTCTTTTTTTGTCATCTAAAAATGATTTGCTTCGTGAATAATATGTCTGTAACTTAGAGATACATTGGGAAAGGTTTCCTTTTACATTTTACGGGTGTACACTTTAGATAAATACATTTACTTATGAAACTTGTAACAATTACAATAAGGTCTTAAACTTGAAAATAAGAAAATATTTACTTTTAAGATTTTTTTAATATTATTTTTGTAAAAGAAGTATTGTTCACAATATCTCACAGCTAACTAATTAACTGACTGACTGACGATTTTACGGACAGAAAAACTGATCCAATGAGCCAACAAACGGGCGACCAAGTCAGCTAGTCGGCTATGCAACCAACCAACAATTGAACTATGATCATTTGAAGAAATTGCTTCACTTTTGTGGTATTATTCATTTTCAACACTTTCATCAGAGGATCTAGATGCTTTATTTCTATTGATCAAGAATTATAAAACCATATAACACGTGTTTGATTATTGACCTGAGAATGTTGATTTCATAAACACTTATTTAATTCTTTTTCAATCATATCATTTATATAAATTGTAGAGTAAAATTCGGTTAAACATACCAGAAATGTGTAGTAAAGATAAGTAAATATCAATTTTGCGCAGCAATACTTTTCTTTCCATAATCTGCCATATCTTGCCAGATCACAAATGAGTCAATATAACGATTATTAGATAAAAGGGACTTTAAATATCCGAGTTGTATCACAATTTTTATAAACGGCAAACAGAAATGTCTTACACTTTTTAAGGCTCAGATCTCTGGAATAAAAATAATTTGGATTTTTTTTTCGGTCAGATAAAAACATTCAATTTCAGAAGTATCTCGAAAAGAACATGACTTTAATTAGGTATGTATTTACACTACTTAATTTAATAAAATGCATGAAAGAACTTTAATCATTTAACAGAAACTTCAAGAAAAAAACCCATAGCAAATTCGTTGTATTTTTATACATAAATTAAAAAGATATTACTGAGCAATATTCGGAAACACACGATATACTTTTAACCACTACAGTCATGATATTTCTTTTGTATTTATTTAGATTTTGTTCTATTTTATTCTATTTTATTAGGTAGCCCATTGATGTGACCTCCTGCTTTGTATTGACGGTTCATATCAGTCACGTAAATGCCACCAACATCATCAACGGAAGCTTTGATTACAGATGAAAACATGGACGGTTCCAGCTTCTTAGAGAAAATGCAACACCAACAGATGTTGCTATATATAGTTTGTGGACTTGGAGGTTTTTGTTTCATTCTGATAATTATATTTGTCGTCTGCAAATGTAAAAGCGCACGAGACAGACGAAAAGCAGAAGAACGACAAAAGAAGAAACGAGCTAATCGAGGCAGAGGCAATGCTCATCGTGGATCTAAAGTCAAACCAGAAGAGTTGAAAAAAGTTAGAAAAACAGAAAACCGGTCCAGAAAAAGGTCTATGGATATGCGGAATGGTACCAACCAAAAAGGTGACATTAAACAAATGTCTATTGAGGAATTTAATGGAGATAGTCATATGTGATTATTTCAGGACGTGGTTTTTCTGCTTTTTTACCATGGTTCAGTGGTTAACCGGAGGAATACTGAAAGAGATTTGTTAAAGAAAATATATTACCACAAACAAACAAGGCAATATCGTTAAAGCAATGAAAATAACTAAAAATTGAATGTTGTAAATACATGTTTATTATACATGTATATTTTTTACATATTTGTTTTTGTACATACACTTATTGTATTTATCTACAACTCTGCAATAGCTGTTGAGAAAAAATGTTTCGATTTGTATGGCATTTTTTTTTCAATTAAACGGAAATGTGTTAAACATTAGCAATGTATTTTCAGACACAGTACTTTGTGTTTGTAAATCGTGTTCCACAACGTTATAAACGACATATTTTTATTTTACGAATTTACAACATATTAACCCTTAGCCTGTTGGCGATAACTGGTTTTACTTAAGTAACAGTGCAGACGAATGTCAATTTGTTGCACCGTTCGCTATTAAGTCAGTGTATATTTTTAAATTTCCACAAAAAATGATGAATGGTTTTGTTCAGATTGGAAAGACAGGCACGTCAGTTTAAAACATTAAGATATCAAGGGTTAAGTGGAAAAAATAATTAAAGTTAGTATTACTAAGTTCTCTGTCCATATCATTTTCGAAAACTAGCACACAACATGAAAGCATATAACTTAAATTTGTAAAAGCATATTGCATACGATTTTTTCCTGTATATATTTGTACGTCTTTGATTGTTTTTGAATATATATTTTGTTACATAAAATTATGCTGTTTTATATTGATGCAAATAAAATGTTGATGCAAATACAAAATATTTAGTTTTCCAAAACAAAATATTGTCTTCATTTTTATGCTCCAATCATATGTGACATGTCACTGGTAAAAAGACATAAAGAAAATTATAAGGATATTCAAAGTAAAGTTTCTTGAAAATATTAATTTAAGAATTTCACATCCAAATTTTCAAAAATGTCGCTACATTACACTCTTTTCATAAAGGAGATTGCACTCATTGCATTTTATAATACTCAGTTTTTATTGCATCTGGTTCGACGGTGTTAACACTTAACTTGTCAAGGGTCTTGAAATCGAGGGTCTTTAAGGCCTTAAGGTCTCGATCATTTTCTGTTAAGAAAACCCAGGCCATGATAGTCCAGTTTGATATACTTTAAATGTTTTACCGCATGATACAAAAATAAGAATTTTTGATAAGACATAAAATTTTAATTTACATTTTTCTTCCTTAATAAGTAAAATTCCCCACTCGGAACTTAAGTTACCTTTTAGGTAACACGCAAAAGACCGAAATTGTAAGCCCTAAAACGCGAGAGCCAGTCAGAAATATGGTGCATAATCCTGGTTTGATAGACGACCACAGACACATAAAAACATTGCTGTAAAGAATTATGACGTGAAGGTATAACACCAACCGTAGTTTGATTAGGATTTTAAAATCAAAAGGCAAAAATTCGAGAATAGCTACACAGGAAAAAGTTTAAACAGGCTGTGTCTTATAGCTCCCAATAATTACATTTAGGAAATATGATTAAAATGTTTAACGTCCATGCTCCAGAAAAACTTTGTCTAAACTGAAGGTCAAATCTCCAGTACCCCATTACATATCCCCAATCTGAATATATTCTTTATTTTCCAGTCTTGAGTTTTTTTCCAGTGACTTTGATTTTTTTGTCTACAGTCACAACGCTTTTCTTGAAATAACGCACACTTCTGTAGAATAGATAAATACAGAATCCCTAAAGAAAGCCAAACACGGCAAAATTGAAAATGTTGCAGGCTCGGTTTGATTGTGCCTGTTCATGGACGGTACTGGAAAGTGCAAATTACCGTCCACGCCCCCCTAGCACCGGCTTAAGCAGAATTCAACATTTAAACGTGAAATAGTAAAATTTTGAATTTAGAAACATCCGCAGATGTGTTCATACGGCGGTTATCATGGAACCTTCAATGTGACACTTCCGTGCCATTCCATGAAAAGCGGCGTATGGTCCCCAAGTAATAAAAAGCGTGTGCCCTAAACGAGAAAACAATGGGCAGAACTAAATAAAATGGAATTTTGAAAGGGGATCAGAGGTTATGAAGCCTGCGTATCACAGATAAGACGTCCAAAGACAAATTTAAAAAGCAGGCAACATATCCTTAGGGTGATTCAACATTATTCAAGTAGGAATATTGGAACCACCCATATAGAAAATGCCGAAAAGTTGAAACTAAAAATACCACAAGCACAACAATAATGTCGTGCTGAACGATCTTCAAGGATCGAAAATATAACATCATTGATTAAATGTACGGGGAGACTTTTTACAGCCGCCACACGGCACAAATAACACGGATGTGATCATAAAATAGATAAATACAGAATCCCTAAAGAAAGCCAAACACGGCAAAATTGAAAATGTTGCAGAACTGTGAGTTCTTACCAATGATACATGTTACTGGCGTATAATAGCTAAGGAACGCCAAAGACATTTCGCCGTATTATTCTATAAAGAAAACTTTCCACAGACAGCTCAACACGACAAAGAATGTCAATATTGTAGGCACCGTTTGATTGAACCTTTAAAACTATATAAAAAGAATTTTGGCGATCAAAATATTATTTTCTAAAGCAATTTTATACAATACAAAGAACATCCAATTAAATAGTTTAGACCTTACAGGCGAAAAATACTTTTCTGAATTTAAAGCCATATAAAAAAGAACCACTGGCATATGTCATGATTTTATTCCTTCTGGCCATCTGTTACTTTGATATTGAAATAGGTCTTTACACAAAGCAATCCAAATATAAATGTTGTAGCAGGAAAAGACATAAAGTTGTGGATCACTGTGAATGTCGGTGAAAAAAAATGCTGCACTCTTGTTTGTTTTTCGGCCTGTATTTATTCACTTCAGACAATAGCTCATATTATCCCGTCTGTAAAGAATTTAATATTAAGGTATGGTATGACCCCTAATGCATTACCTCTGCTGTGAAGAGTATTCAAAAAAGCCATGACTATTGTCAACTGCATTGAAACGGAGGGTGCGGGTTATTTTGAGATATTTTGAATAAGTCCCTGTAAGTCGAAAATGGTCAAAGGAATGTTTAAAGAATGGGGTAGGGCAACATTTTTATACATTTTTCAACCATTTTAAGTAGAAACAATCATTTTTCTTGTGTGAGTTGTTTGCTAAATGCTATTATCTGTTTCTTAACAGAATTCAATAGTATTTTTTTTCATAATGATGATATTATAGATTTTCCATTTCTGAAAAAGCCCTTCTTATAGCCAAGTTTTAAGTAAGAAAAATCTCTATAACACGTAAACCATACAGTAAATTTCGATTAATTTGTTCATACAGGTGTCTTTTAAGCTATATTACTGACCTATGTTGTAAATTTTACAGTTCCTAATAGTGTCATACAATGTCATACCTTAATAGTCACTCAGACTGTCATAAATTGTTGCTGCATTTGAAAGGTCAAGGCCTTCAGTCCAAATATGGTGCCTCGGTTATTATCATTATTTGTTGTAACGACCCCTAAATTAATGTTTAAAAGACAACAATAAAACTTAATTTTTAATGAAATCAATACATAATTGCATCAAATAGTAGCATGGATACATTTTTTAATTTTTGTAACCAAATTTTTTTGTTAGATTGCTTCATGACCAAATAGTTCATGAGCTATTCATAATGTGCAGTTGCGAAGATCGTATCGTAGAAAGACATCTTTGAATACAGGACTGCACAAAACAAACAGACAATTATCACATATTCTATACAATTAATCAAACAATTAACCCAGAGCATACAAATTCCATACAGTTGAAATGAAGACTTTATATTAGGTTGGACGTCTCTATTGAACAGTTCGTATGAATTTGTGTGGGTAGCGACTATAAAAGAATCGCGTCCTACATTTTAGTGTTTAAACATTTCTTTTCAGTTTGGGATCTATTGCTAAGTATCAGTTTGTCTTACATTCTTCATAATGCTTTATGTTGTTAAGAGAATGTAGAATTGTAAGCATTAAACTACCCATTTACAAATGGTGTTATGAAAAGATGCACATAAATATTAATGATAAACAAAGACAATCTCGACGGTTGCTCATTGTAGCTTTGGCTGATCCATTAGCATAAACTGTTGTGATAAAGAAACGTAAGAATTGATTAATACCGGACCGATTAATGTGTTTCAAAACATCTATAGATTCAGTTAAATCTTACAAGATTAACATTTTAAGCGATGGCATTTTCTTTATATTGTTTATTTATCATTTTTCCTAGAATAAAATCATTTAAATGTTTTATGACCAATTCTCAGGCTTGATGATGACACAAATATTGAAAATTATACACTTCAGTTGAACTTACAATGTTACAATCAATGTACAAATGCTGAATTGGAATCCTGATTAAGTTCGTGCTAGGCGGAATGGGCCAGTAGTCTGGGCCTTCCAGTACCCTCGATAAACAGGTCAGTCAACCCGAAACTGTAGCATTTTCAAGTAAAATGCCGTTTTGACTATTTTTCATACATTCTTTACCAACTTTTTATTTGCAAACTTTTAATGTAACCGGAACGGTTCTCTCAGTTGATTTGATTACAACAACTTATTTGTAGAATTCAAATAAAATATGTAAATAAAACTAAACAAAACAAACAAAAACATAACAAAAAATCACGTTAGAATATATTTTATATTGTTAATGAACAAGAAAGAAGCGTGGGAGTAGATTTGATCAAATTGTGTTTATCAATTTATCATACAAACATTTCATTTATTAATTTATCATACAGACATTTCAGTTTACATAACAATTTTAAGGCAATTAAGAAGTTAACTTCATTGCAGGAAGATATGGAAATAAATCCATTTTATTTAATGTATCGAGTACTCACAAATCAAACTTTACATCTTATTATTTTCCATAGTATTAATCATGTTTATTTATAGTTAAGATAAACATACAATTCATTTTGTGGAACATCCTCAATTGACTTAAATGTCACGTGACTTTTTTCTATACATTAATTTGAAGAAAACATGAAGCACTCTACACATTTCAAGCCAAATAGTGCCAAACTATTTTTTGTCAAATAATTAATTTTAGTAGAATATAATAAAAATATTTCAAATAATTTGCCAACTCTAGGTTGTAAATACGATAACACGAAACCCTTTATAAGCGAAGTGATGTCCATCTATGTATCACAGACGACACGAGATCACTTGGTACATTTGTACATTAAAGTAATTGGCGGGAATAATTTCATTATTGTATAAACAGAGATCATTTAGTAAATAAAAATGAGAACTAATGTTTTTATTGATAGCTAATACAGCTGAACTCTGTTATAAAGCCAGGTTTTTTTTATAAGACATAATTACTAAAATACATGAGTAGCCAAATCATTGTTGAAAGAGACTTAATAATTGGCTCATATGCTACTTTAACATGTATACAGTAGACAATTGCTTGCGTTCATTTTAAAGCATTACATTATTGTCATCCTATCTTGTTTATTTATAAGCATTACATAATTAACATAACATAAACATTGACAGTGTGACAAAATAATCATGTTGATAACTGGAATTAACAAACCAAAATGACCGAAGAATATGTCATATTGAAAAACTTGTTATATTTTTGTGTTCATCTTAAATATATTTCTAAAATTAAACATTATTGATGCAAATGTAAAAAGGTGTACTATTCTTCCAGTATAACTTTAAAAAAAGACTTATGTTGGCAAAACCTGCAAAACAGGAAAAGTATTCAGCTTTGGACATATCTTAATATCCAGTTTATAAGGTTACAATTTATAATAAATAACAGCAAACACATTTCTCAAATACAACATTTTAACATTGTAAATTCTATTATCGATTCATATGTCAAAAGGCTAAATTTTGCCAACACACCAACGTATATGTATAATCAGATGAACCTTAACAGTTCTGAAAAGGGCAAATACAGATGAATAAAATATATTATATGTTTATGATATCATCATGCTGTTCTTTGAAAATATACATAATTATATGATTCTTTTACTTCTATTGCAGACCGCTTTCCGTTTATGGAAGTACAGTGGCTTCCTATCTACCTTTGCGAATCATATTTCATTCATTCTTTTACAACAGCGGATAACACTATAATGTTGTTACAGACGGAATTCTTTCACTGTAAACAAAGTTATCGAATTATTCATTCTCTCTTTATGGTGATACGGAAACAGGTCAGACATTACTGGGTGCCAATAAAATTGACTTTATCATACCTTTCATTAGATGTTCATTATGATTTCATAATAATTATTATATATATGATATCAAATACGTGAAAGTAAATCGTTTTACAGTTGCACGATCATTAATAACAAGTTAGGTTACTGTATTATTGTCATTTTATGTCTGATTGTAATAACATTTAGTCAGCAGGTTACGTAGTTTTATCAAAACAAGGTGTATTATCTAATTATGTGAGAATTCTGATTTTTTTCTTCATTTTTTTATAATATTTTTGAGGCTAAACGATTAAACATTTTAACTTCCATAACTGCTCTGTGTATGATATATGTGGTCAAAAGTACATGTCTAAAACATTTGAATTAGGAAATAATTAATTAATGTTATTGATACGAACCTGTGAAACTCCCTTAATTTTACAAAGCAGTTAAAATATATTACAGTATAGAAATCAAAGGAACATGGTATCATTTTAGAAAGACCCTTGCTAAACTGAGAGATATTTGTAATTTTTCTTGGGCATAATTCACGCTTCTTAATTTTACATGTATTTTGATATCTTGCAATCCCCCGCTTTTTGAAAGCGATAAATTTCAATCTCGTAAGAAGGTAACTGAATTTGACCTATTAAAAAATTAAGATGCAACTAAAAAAAAAATGCAAAGGAATCTAATTTGTGAAATCGATTCTTTCATCCTTATGTGATAAGTCCCTTTCATCAATATGATTGTATGTAATACAGTGAGAATGACCTATGGCGTAAACCTCATTTGGCATTTGATATTGAATAGCCATTTACATGATTAGCCGTAATGGTTTTTGTGCATTTTTTGTAACTTATAGAACATAAATGCATGAAATTAGTCTAGAAACAGTTGTTAAATAAACCATAAGATTATTCTTCTGATTCCGATTTCATTTTCTTAGGGGGATTATGTTTTATAAAATATAACTGTAAAATACTCAAATTGTTTTACTTCTAAGCAGATAGTGATGATAATTGAAATGTCAACTGCTTACAAAATGTTTAAAAAAGCTTTTTCAGAAATTAAAGCCACTTCAAAGAAGAAATTCTTGAACGAAATTGTTACGCACGTCAAAATCATATTTCTTACGGCCATTTATTGCTTTAATCTTTAATTTAGTCTTTACATAAACCAACTAAATTATCTTAGAAGAAATGTCATATTGGTAAAAATTATTATGTATGTCGGGTTATATTGATATACTCGTTTATGTAAACGCAGTGTTCTAAATTGTATCACATGAAATAACCTTTTTCCTCGTCCCTAAAGTTCTTAATAAATAATTCATTAATATTGTGACATATTGTTCGATCTAAATTGAAATTTTAAAGGTCACCCAGTATGGCTAAAAATTTAAAATGTTGCAGGTACGTTTTAATTTAGATTGTTTGTGGACAGCGTTGGTACTTGAAAACTTCCTTATACGTCCCCTAGCACCGGCTTTAGCAGACGTCAACCAGAAACATTAATCACGCCTTTAAAAAACCCGGATGTAGAAGTAAAACAATGTACTGAAAATTTAAAGTTAATCAAAATATTGGAGGCTTCATCTTTGCAAGATCTGTTTATACATTTATTAACAAATAACCTTATTCTAATGATCATGTCAACTGAAAGGCCAAAATAAAGGGAGGTATTTCACAAAATCTTCTCTCTTTTTCGCTTGATATGTTAAAGCATTGGTACATTTATAATTTGTATTGCTGCTCGTGAATCATGAATTCCAGGCCAGTTACAATATACGAGTTAAAAAGTATTTATAGTATAATAGGATGTATTACTGCATCTAAAGTGAGCAGTGGTTCCCTGATTTCTTTCTGAAACTTACGTGCTTGTGCTTAGCTTGTTATAAAACAATCCAGTTGTCTGTTTTTATAACAGTTTCTTCTATTTTTCTTTTACAAAGAAAAACAAAAACAACATCAACAATACTTTTTGAGAATTTTCAATAAGATAAATTATACATGTAATACATTGTACTAGCAAATTTTGTGTACTTTATGTATTTCATATTAAGTGATTGTAGTCTGTGTCGAGAACAGGAATGGACACATACGCTCTTACAGATAGCCTTTGTTTAACATGCATACAAACACCACACATACAATCCCAGTATATAAAACGACAAAGAAACTCGCCTATATCACGGCATACTTGAAATTTAAAACTTAACAAAATAAGCACCTCTTTACTAAGTATCGACAGTAGTTAAACCATTTGTTTGATTCATATTTGTACATCAGAAGATTTGTCTTTTGTATTGGAATGGGCTACGTTTTAAAGAACAATATCTGTTTACAATGATAAATTTCCTTTGTTTTGAGCAACATAGATATGCTTTAAAACTTTGAACCCAATCATCCTATATGATATCAAAGGCCCTTTGAAATCGTAAACACTTAAATACATAAGTTAATACGATTTATGTATATTTAATAGATGTATTAAAATTTTGCATTCAATGAATAAAAGGTGCTGAGAATATTACATATTTCTTTGAGATTTGTCATATCTAAAGATAATGTTCCTGATATTCCTTGAAGGAAAAAGAAATAAGATTCAAACTATACATGTAGTATTTAGATTTTTCTAGTCAAATTCCGAAACTACGAAATTACTCTTAATTTGAATTCAAAGCCATGAAATATGGACACTTTGGGATCACTTAATATTTGAAAATATCCATAAAATTTAATGACGCCTGCGTGTAATTTTAGACTATAAAACTATAAAGTGCACACACTTATTGCTAAACGGATAAAACCCTACTGAAAATAGTAAATAATATTTTGTTCCGGAAAATTTTAGATTGTTTACGTACACTATTCATGTGTATTAAATAACAGAGGCATTCTATGTTACAACTTTTTCGGGAATCAATCATATAATAAAGGAACCAGTGTAATTTTACTGGTGATAAATATTTCATACGATATAGATTTATACCCTTTAAAGCTTAATATAAGGAAAATATCACAAACAATTAAACTTTTGTTTAATTTGCAATGAAAATAGTACAAGTTATAATGAATTTACTTCTTGACTAGTTGTGATTGCAAGGCCAGTAACCTTATAGAGAGTATTTCCAATTTAAACATTCTTTATTATGATAAGTTGATCGTTGAATAACTGATTATTAAGGAAAAACTAGTCGAAAACAATTCCCTTATTTCCAAACCTTGACACTGTATCACTTACTCTATTGCCTGTCACGTTTACTTTTACTTGATCAGAAAACAGGATAATTTAAAAGCTCGTGTCCAATTTATTGTAGAGAGCACATCACAAGCAATTCTCTTCAGTCCAATTGACAAAGTAACACATCACTCATTAATAGCCTCCTACAACATTTTATTTGACTACTCATGTGTTCCAGTCCAGTAACAAATAGATTAATCTTGGTTTATCTGTTATGTCAGATGTAGCATTAGCCTATTGAAGACGACAAATTACCAGTTTTATGATGATCTTTGGTTATATATTGAAACGCAGTAAGACAAATTAACCGCAAGATGATGGTTTTATGACTTTTGGGTGATATAGAGATTGCTTGCTTAGACAAAACTATTTTTTCCATTTTCCATATTTAAAAGTCCTGATTTTGACAAATATGACCCAGCTACATGGAAATGTTTCCGACTTTACAGTTTTATCTTTGATCACCTAATACAACATCTATCGCTTATCGAAGGAAGTCTTTCTCATTACTAATTAGTTGATAAGTATTTATTTTAGATAGACACACTCTCGAATCCTTTCCGGGAACCAAACAGTACCTTGCAATGAGTGTAAAGTATCTTGCTCAATGAAACATTGGTTTCAGCACTTTATTAAATTAATTTTAAATACGAAAAGTACATCTGGACCATTTTCAAGTGACTACGGAGTAGATTTCTTGTTCATGGAAATTAGCTGTGCCATCTATAAGACAAGGAAATGTAGTACAGAACAGATCAGCATGTAAAGCAGGTTGATACATATTGCATTGCTGACAGAAATTAAATTTGATTGATGCTTCCCCACTTCTGTGATACAAGTTAACCGTAGATATAATATTTACAATTATCTGAAGATCTATTTTATACTTATTTAATCAAAATACATTAGCAAAATTGATAATTATTTAAATGGAGAAAACAACGATTGTAACATTTTCTTCCTACACAAATTAATCAAAATCAATTCATATAGAGTGCAAAATACTGAAATATCTTGATACTTACATCAACTTTTAAATTTGATATTTTTTTCAATAGTGCTGTCATACTTTATTGCCATTTCAACAAATTTAATACATTAAATTGAAGACCGAATAGTGCTTATGCTAGTACTAGATGTAAGTGATAGACGTCGCGCTTTTATTTTCGCTAAACAGTCGAAAACAAACCAGATTTACTTATAATGTTTTTAATTGATTTAGATCACATATCAAGACCTTTGGTTAAATTGTTAATTTGAGTAATATATGATAAAAAACATTTCTAATATTGTTAGAGCAAGTTTTTTATAGCAGCTACTCGCTATATTATTCCTTGAGCACATGAGTAGCCGAATCAATATTATATGTGTCTATAACTGATCCATAAGTTACCTTTACATTTGTACTTAAGACAATTGACGTGTTGATAAAATAATCATGTTGATAACGAGAAAACACAACAAACTGACAATGAATAATATGATGGTTGGAAAAGAATTTATACTTTTTATTCATTGGATACATTTACTTTTAATATAGACTCTTCTTGTTTTGCCAACACGACAGCATATGAGTGATAGCATAACAATTAATTAAATGTTCTTGTCGATTTAATAGCCTTTATTTAACGAATTAAAAGCACAACGTTAGCAACTCTCTTTGGTACAATTGATATAGTAAGATTTTTTGTAAGTAAGAGCCTCCTACAATATTGAATTAGGATACTCATGAGTTCTAGTAATTAGTTACAGAGTATGTCTTATATAACTATATGTATTCGCTCCTAAACATAAAACGACACCACTAAAACAAAGTTTTTATTTACAAATGACCTTTGCTTATACGTTAATGAAATCATGATTGCCAATTACTTTAATTTGTTAGGTTATCTCGTGCAATCTGTGAGATACATAGACGGACATTTCTTTATTTGTTATGAGACTTCGTTGTTACTCGTAGATTCCAAATAAAAATCAATAATTACGAGTCAGTATAGTTACTTTGTTTTAATTATACATTTATAAGAATAATAATGTAACTAAACGTCTTTATACATGTAAAAAAAGTGAAATAGAATCCTAAATAAACTCCAAAACGCCGAAATTATTTTTTTTCATGGACGGTAGAGCTTAAAACTTATTTAGTGGTTCTATAAGAATAATTGAACACTTAAGGTCTAAATGATAACACCGTAAAGCTGTCAAATGGCATTGGAGTGGAATTTTACACAGCTTTTGATTTTAATATATTACTTGGATGAATACAAAACATAGAATACATACTCCTTAACGAAAACATGTGAGTCTGTGTGATGTATTGGCAAAATCAATTTGATTAAATCCACTCCTACACTCCTTTCTTGTTAATATAAGATACATCATTTTGTTTTAAGTTGTCTAATGTTTATTTACTTTACTTTATCTTATTGCATTAGTAAAATGATTCATATTTGCTAATGGAGGCACAAAGCTTGCGCTTACTTACAAACGTTAATGCGTAAGAAAGAGGAGTAATGGAATTTTCCGTGCTTTGGTATCTGTTATTTTCTTTATACTTTATCTATGTTTTACAATCCATGACAAGCATCTAATAACATAAATTGAAAAAAAATCATTTTAATTCAAGTTGAAGAAAACTTTTGGAGTATGGTATGACGGGGGATAGATTTGGATGCAACGTTTGGTTTTTTATCAATTAGTAATAAGTGCAGTGTTTTAATAAGGGAAAAAACTATTTTCCACAATTGTCACTCACTAAAGTTCCTATCATTATTATTTGTGTTTTCAAAATGACTTAAAAAAAAAACACAAGCAAACAATAAATTACATGTTGTAAATGGCGTTTGTTATCGTCTTTTAGTTAGCATATTACATTAGGCAAAATAATGATGTTTTATATTACCATAAACCAAGAACTCAAATATAAAATATTAGATATTAATCGGTTTTAAAATGTTGTTAAAATACTTTTTTGACTCTGTAATCATTTAATCACATGTTTTGTTACCTGAAAATTTAAAATTGTTGACAAACGGTTTTGGGCAATGTTATCGAGGCATGCCAATTACAACTGGAAGCGTTGCAACCAAATGTCGTATGGTAAAATATAACACAATCAAGTTAGGAGAAAATTAGGAAACTATCATTAAAGTCAAACAATAATATGTGATTAAACATATCATAATTGTTGAAAATGCCAAAAAGTTAAAGTTCTTAAAAGAGTAAACAAAGATGAAAGTTATCGATTGTGTGTTTCTTAACAAGATCTTGCTGTTCTGTGAAATGTTTTGCTTTATTTGTACTTCTATTAGATTCTTAATGCAACATGTTGTACAGTATTCATTCTGCTTTCCGTTTATCTTTCTACCTTTGTGAATCGGCCACTCAATAAATTTTTACAACAGTGGATAGCACTTTGATTTTGTTACCGACGGAATTCTTTTCATTGTAAACAAAGTTATCAAATTATTCATTCTCTCTTTATGATTATACGGAAACAGGTCAGACAGTAATTGATGTGAATAACATTGGCTTTATCACACTTTTCATTAGTTTATAAGGACGTTTTCATAATAAGTATTATATATATATATGCTATCAAAGATGTATCTCACTTGGGTATCAATGAAAAAAGGTTACAATTACTGTATATACGAGTATATCTTTGGATGTCTGATAGGACATGTAATAACATTTTTGTAGCAGTGTACTTAGTTTTATCATTACAAAAAATATTATCCTGTATTCTAAATTTACAAGAAGTTTGTGTTTTTTGTTTGTTTTTGTGCCCCCACTTTAGGAAGGTGGGGGAGGGCATTTAGATTACCCTTGTCCGTCCGTCCATCCGTCCTTCCGTCCGTTTCTTTTGTGTCGCACGTAGCTCAAAAGTCTTTGATCTAGAGTCATTAAACTTTATAGAAATGTTGATCAGCATGTTTAGTTGTGCATCTGGGTATTTTCGTATGGATAAATTTAGTATTTTTAGAGTTATTGCCCTTGACTAAGTAAAACTTTACAATTTTCAAATTGTGTCCCACGAAACTCAAAAAGTATTTGACCTAGTGTGATGAAACTTAATAGAAATGTTGATCAGCATGTTAAGTTGTGCACCTGGGTATTTCCATGTGGATATGTTTAATATTTTCAGAGTTATTGCCCTTGACTTCGAAAAAATTTACGATCTTCAACTTGTGTCGAACGTAACTCAAAAAGTATTTGATCTAGTTTATGAAACCTTCCAGGAATGTTGCTCAGCATGTGTAGTTGTGCACCTAAGGTTTCTCTTGTGGATTTTTTCTGTTTTGAATATATTGCCATTGACTTAGTGAAAACCGTTCCATTATGTTGTGTTATTTGTTCCTCGAGTTAGAAATAACCAACTTTACAGGAATAATGATCAACATCACTGTGAAGCTATGCACTTGGGGTTTTGCATGTGGATTTTTTTTCAGTTTTGTTAGAGTTATTGCTCTTGACTTAGTATAAATTTGCAACTGTCAACTTGTTCATGCATAACTCAAAAAATATTTGTCCTGTAGGCCTAAACAATTACAAGAATGTTGGTCAGCCATGTACTTATGCACCTTGGGGTTTGCTTGTGGATTTATTTAGTATTTGTTAAGTTCTTGCTCTTGACTTAGTAAAAGATTTTTAGTTTTCAACTTGTGGCACATGTTACCCAAAAAATATTTGACCTAAAGTCATTAGATTGACAAAACAGTGGAGTGTGCGGGCACCCGTGTCCTATGGACACATTTCTAGTTGTTTTTTTTTTGTATAAATTTTTAGTATTTCTGAGGCTGCACGACAAAAGATTTTAACTTTCTTACCTTAATAGGGGAAATAGGTTATAAGTTGTGTAACGCCTGATTCCTAAGTTTGTAATATCATCCATAATTATGTTCATATACCAATACGTCTGCAAAACATTTTGTTACTTTTCTTAAGCATTCCTATTGCAATTTTAATTTCGTAAGAGCAATTTTATCAAAAGAATCTTTAACACACTCAAACTGTTTTATTTCCAAACGCATACTGATGATAATGGAAATGGCAACTGTTTACAAGATGTAAAAAGCTTTTCCAGAAAGTAAAGCAATTTCAAAGAAGACACTTTTAAACATAATTGTTACGAACGTCAACATTATATCACTTACGGCCATTTATTACTTTTTTCTTTTATTTAGTCTTTACACAAACCAGTTTAATTATTTAAGAAAAAATGTAATATTAGTAAAACTTTGAATGTATGTCGAAGTAAATTAATATATGTCGAAGTAAATTAATATATGTGTTTTTTTAAATGCCGTGTCAATTTGATCACTCCAAATAACTGTTTGTTTTTCTTGTGATTAAAATGCCAAGAGATTTCAACATATTGTTCAATCAAATTGGAAAGTGTAAAGATCATCCTGTTCGTTAAAATTCCGAAAATGCAAGTTCGTTTTATTTTACCGTCTTATAGGATATCACAGGTATCACCGACGTAAGGAGAAGTAAACATTAATATGACGTCTTATTCGAAATTAAAAGGAAACATCCATAGATGTCGTAGTCAATGTAAAAGAAGAGAAACTTTAAAGTTCATTAAAAATCGAGGCTAATTTTTGCAAGGTATTTTTATATATGATCGTCAAATAAGGTTCTCTTTAAAGGTCAAAAAAGTACATCACAAAAATTCTCTTCCGTTCACTTGACATCTTAGAATTTGAATTAAAAATACAATTTTTATCTATTAACAAACATCATGTGACCAGTCACCGACACCCTTTTCCATTCATGTTATTCAAATTTGTGAATCAAATAATTTTCGATATTGAAATAGATCCGATATATTTTTGCCGTGATCAATTCCATTGTTTTGAGCTACATAATCTTTCTTTGAATATTTGAACGAAAGCATCCTTAAAAGTTTATGATATGATATATCCCTTGAAATCGTAAACAATTTAATAAATAAGCCGACACAATTTATGTACATTTTATAGCTATAATGAAATAATTTGACATGCAAAATAAATAAAACCTGCTGAGAATATTTCATTCTATCTCTCAAGATTTGTCATATCTTAAGATCAAGGTACTGAATGTTTTGAAGAGAAGTGATTTAAAATAAAAAGCTAATACTAATCTACAAAATTACCCTTAATTTGGATTCATAGCTATGGAATGCGGACATTTTGGAACCATTTCATATTTGGAAATATCTATAAAATTCAATGACGCCTTCTTGTAATTTTAAAGTAACTTAAAAATGGGTTTAAGCGTGTAAATTCACATTTTGTTCAGTTTTATATATTTATTTTCGACTCTATAGACCGATATTCAATGTCGAAAATAATAAAACAATCTCAAAAACAATATCCTTCATTAAGCTATTTCTTTAATTAAATATTTTGTGTATATTATCACCATCCTTCTGATATCTATAGTCTTGTCACTGTTGTTTTTTTGGAGTGGAATAAACAAGCAAATACAAATATTGATCAGTCATCGGTAATTTTTGAAGCTGCCAACCGTCCATGAATTTGACCACCAACCATTGGAGACCACAGTGTATTTTTAGAAATTAGCTCGCACAATATTCTTATCAAGATACGTCATTAAAAATGTTTAAAATACTTTAGCAAAGTACAAAACTTCTTACGGCCAGAACAAATCTTTAACAAATTTGGGACAAACATCAACATTATTTCTTACGATTATTTGCAACATCCACATAAAACAATTAATTTAAAAAGATACTAATCCTATAAACGCGGTTCATTTCAAGGACTGACTGTTGCACAAGCACGACGAATATGGTGGGGGTAAATTGTTACACTCTTTCGTGTAGAAATTTATCAAGCAACTTTTAATTTCCCATGTTTGTAAAGTATGTACAGGTTAGAAATATGAAGCAAATAAATACTTTGTCAAAATATTAAATCATCATATTGATAGGACTGCTAATAGTTATTTTATAGCCTTGTCTACGAACTTTCTGAACATCATTCGTATTAAAAGGCATTGAGATTGTAAAATATTGTTTCGTATAATAATTCATATGATAATTGATTAACTGAGGTTTTTTGGTCAACCAGTCAAAACTATTTCCCGTTTCGCTTTTCAAAGACCTTGGAATAGTATTTTTTTCTTTACTGCCTGTCATGTTGATTTATACTTGATCAGAAAACATACACTTTAAAAGCTCGTGTCCAATTTATTATAGGGAGCACGTCACAAGAAATTCTCTTCAGTTCAATTGACTGACTAACACATTACTCATTAATTGCCTCCTACAACATTTTATTTGACCACTTATGTGTTCCAGTCCAGTAACAAAATATATTATTTTTGTTTTATCTGTAAGGCAAGATGTGTTATTAATCCATCTGAGTACGAGAAGTAACTTCTTTTATAATGATCTTTGGTTGTGTATTGACAATCAACCAGACAAGTTAACGGCGAGAAAATACGTTTTATGACTATTTGGAGATATAAGGATAGGTTGCCTGGATGAAGCTGTTTACCATTTTTGAAGGCCTTAAATTAGAAATGATTAACATTTACCAATAGTATAAAGGCAAGCCTGACAATCCCAGCAACCTAGCCGTGCTATGCATTTCGATTGGAATAATTATTATGTTTATTTAAACAAATTGTCGGTACACACGCAAATTGTCATAATTGTGTTTGACACATTTATGTGTAATAAATTCGTAAATATTTTCTTTCTTTTTTATAATAGCTTATAATGAGACACAGCATGTCTAGATAGTGTAAAAAACTGGAGTCTTATTGTATAAAGACATTATCTGCTTAAGAAAAAAGTATTTCAAATATTGTCTGAAAATTTGTATTTTTACATTAAGTATTGCCAAAGTCAATGTAATAGCGCTGTACATTAAATATTTTGAACTTAGAATTTTAGTTTTAAGCAGGATGAGATTTTCATAAACCTTATTTTAGTCAATGTGATGTACCTGTAAAATATTACATAAAATGGCATTTATATTTTATCTATACTTGAGTTTTACTTTTATGGTAACTGCTACAATGTAAAAACAATGTGATTGTTCAGCAAAATAGCCATATTAGTAAATGATACTTAATATCGAATGCAAAATGTTTTGACAGATGATACATGTGACGCATCAGATAATGATAAATTTGGCAATTTTATTAACCTTATTATAATGCGCATTGGACTATTCAATAGAATGGTGTACAAGTCGATATTTTCTCAAAGACGCAATTAGCTGGTTCTAGCTTTATGGTAAAGAAATATCCATTGATCTTTACCGTAAATGAAAAGAAAAACCTCATAGTATTACAAGTGTATTTTAACATAGGAAAAACAAGAAAATATATTACTAGTAAATTGATTATAGTTATTCAGTCTTACTCAAAGCAAAAACATAGGCATGTCATTAGTCTCATTTACTTCGCTTAATCTTCTTATTTTCTACATAATATGACTAAGGTTAAAGGTCAAAACGAAAAAATTCAGATGTCAATGATATTAAAAATGAAAACAAAGATCATCAAGGCAAGACGACGGTCACAGAACGCAGCACCGGAAACAGACGCATCCACTCTAGCAGGACACCCAAAAGGACACGAAAATATCAGAGGACACATGTGCGGAAAGAAGGGTTATTCCAATAACTTTTTAAATTATAAGTTAAACAATTATTTATTTATTATATTACAGCGGTGGCATATGTATGGTAAGTGAAGTTTTATGTCTACTTCATTTCATCAGACTCGTTTTAGTTCTTGAAATACATTGACTGGCAAACTGATAAGATAGTGTCCGTGTCGTCGCAAGATAAATACATAAGTATAATTTCCTCTGACACGAACTGTTAAAGATATCTGAGCAACACAATTTCATCATTCCCTGAATGTGAATCTTAAGTGTATCACCACAATATTTTCTCGTCTCATCGTGAAAACATATCTTTAAATACTCGCAAACTGGCAGAAATTTGTGAGACGGAGCATTAACTTTCCTAGACATATGAATCATTTTTAAGTTAATAAAGTTAAAAGATAATTGTGGAGAGATAAGCTAAAAATATAAACCTTTAATTTGGTAAAGAGTACAAAGTTAAACTTAGAAAAGTTTAAAAACTTGAAAGTTTGAAAATAAGTACATTTAAATCTAATAATAGCACTGGTATAAAACATATTTATGCATTTGTAAAATGACATGACTGAAGTTTGTCAAATTTAATGAGAAACGTACAGTATAAAAAGATTTTACATAATACTGTAACTTTTCCTTTTGCTAAATCATTCCTGACAATACATACATAAATACATCGATATGTGGTAAGTGTGTATTTATTCTCTCATTTCTATTTATATAAGTTTAAGTTGAATTGTAAACGTTTTTATTTTTCCTTTTATTTCCAAATTTACATGTTTCTCCCCCACAAAAAAAAACGTATTTCATTTACAAAAATAAATGTTGCTTTTTCAAAATTAAACAACTCCTTACAAATCAGGATAAGCAATTACCGTAATAAAACAAAACCTTTGTAATATGTCAATGCCTATACTCGTATTTAATATTACTTCAATTATTTTTGCAGAAGTAAGAGACATATTGAATAGAAGTCTCACTGTATGCGAATCTATCAGTTGTATATACCCACACAAAAAATTAAGATACTTAGAATAGAAAGAGAGGTCAACAACATACGATGTGTTATGACATATTGTGTTTAAATTGTTGTCTAGACACGTTGAACATATCAAAGAAATGATATTTGCAACAGTGATTTAATAAAAGTCACGACATTCTTGTGGTAAGTCACATTTAAGACAATTTGTATGATAGAAGCCGTGCTGTTATCTGGCAGATAGTGATGATGTGGGAGAATTTAAGGTATTAGCACCCTAATGCATTACCTCCGCGTTGAAGAGTATTCAAATAGGCTAGAACTACTGTTAATTTCATTGAAAATGAGGGCCATGGGTTCAATCCCCAGATGGGTCAACTTTTTTTTTTCTTTCTTTTTTTCTTTTAACATTATTTATGTATCTCTCATGTCACATTTGGAAAGAAAAAAGTGTTTGATTTTGATTTTTTAATTTATATAGGTATTTATTGGCTACATTATGCTAAATCTAGTAATAAATATGGTACCTGATATTTTCAAAGTGTAATATAATCAAAACTAGATGGTAAAAGTATTTCATATTTCACAAGATCAACCAATATACTTTTTTAAAAATTTAGGGAAACTTTGAAAACAGGCACTCATTTGGGTAAATTTTAAGATTTTTTTAAATTAGGCTCCCTAAGTAGAAAAATGGTGAAACAGCTGAACAAACAGCACAAAAAGTGGTTGAGAAATTAAATGGCAAAATTCCTGGCTTAAATCTTATGGTAAGTGACATAGATATAGCACATCGAATTGGGAAACCAACCAATCAAAATAGGCATAAAATAATTTCAGTAGATGATGAAAGTGAATCAATAAATTATGCTGGGAAAAGTATAGAAAGGACTGTACATGAAAATCATACACGTATAAATGAAGGCATTGGAAGCAAAATGAATGATGATATGAAAAAAGATGAAACAAAAAAGAAAAAGGAAAGCAGTGAAACTATGGCCGAAAAAATTGAAGAAAACGGAAAATGAAGAAGTTATTAGTCATAGACAAAATTTTTGTGAGATTTGTATCAAGAATGAAAAGAGATAAACTACTGAGAAATAGGAAGTATTTAAAAAGGAAGCAATATATTTTGTAAGTGAAGAATTTAACGCGTTGTTAATATGCATGTTTTGATGGTAATTCAAAAAGAGTGATCCAACAAAGGTTATAAATGCCTGGTCAAAAAATGGAAAAATTTTCTATAAAAGCAGCAGTGGAAATGTGATCTTTGTGCCCTATCAAGAATATCATAAGTGGCTTAATATTTCGTGGAATAACGTCTAATAGATGAAACAATATAAAATAAAAGTGAAACATATAAAAGAATACATTATCAGAAAAATCAAGTCCCTGTGGAAAAATCATTTACAGCAGGCCACTTCTAACAGTTAATACACAACTTCATGATTTTTGGTGTGTAAAAAAGTGTGAGAATATCATTTTTTATTAAAAGACACTTTTTATTGTAATTTAAATATAGTAAAATACACAATTTCATGAATTTTTGTACATCTTTTGATAGTTTTTTTTCCCAAAGATTAGTTGTTGTTGTTTTTTTTTTTTTTTTTTTTGTGTCTTGTTTTTTTGTTTTTTCATTTTTTATGTTAGAAGAATTATAACATGAAGTTAAAACTGGGACCTTTTCTCACATGTTTTTTACGTGTTTTTATATAATCTTAGCCTACTATTTAGATCTTTTTTCACATATACATGAAACTTTTTAAGTTACTATAGTTTTTGGATGTTATTACTGTTTAATAGATTGTTAAATAAAAGTCATTAAACATGTTTGCTAGAATCATCAAAAGAATACGAATATATAAGAACTAAACCAATTGTTATACTGCCATCTTTAAACTTCTATATGTATGTGTATGTATATATATGTAATATATATGTATATATATATGTGTATGTATATATGTATATATATGTATGTGTATGTCTGTGTATATGTGTGTATGTATGTATATGTATAGAATAATATAGTTTTATTGTTTTGCAAATTTTGTTTATACACAGTTTGCAATAAATGAAATGTTAAATGTCATTTGTGTTCAGTATGTTTAGGTATGTTTTTTAATTACAAGAAACTACTGATTCTATATACATAGAACACTTATAAAGTATATTAAAAAGATAAAAACATCCTGTATTGTGATACTTTTTTCACAATGTTGAAACATTTTCAGGAGAAATATAAATCGTAATTTTGTTTCAATAGTTTATAAGATATGTATTGTCTTTGTATGAATTAAAGTAATGGTGTTATGTTTTTCAATTGAGAAACAAACTTTGTCTCAAAGTTATCATGCTTACTTAGTGTATTAAGTAGATTAATTTTTCCTTTTCATCCTATTTCCAAACATATGGATGTTGATAAAAGTCTTTGCCATAAATAGAAACTTTTTCAAAAGTTGTTCAGCACGTGTCAGTAACTGTTTTTTTATTTGTTTTTTTGTTTGTTGTTTTTCTTTCCTTTTTTGTTTTAGAAAACCTTATGTTTTTTGTCTATGACAAAATGATTTTTTTCCTTTTGTATGTCTTTGAGGTTTTCGAACTTTTTTATCCTTAAAAGACACACTTTAGAAGGAGAGTGATACTTTTTCTGTTTGTGGTTTTTTATCTAAAATCTTACAGATTATTTAAAACTAAGGATTATTAGACTTCCAATAAGTTGTTGTTTTCTTATTACTTTTTAGTCCCATATCACAGATAAAAATATAAATAACAAAGATAAAAGAGGAAAATCTACGTTAGATTTTAAAGTATAAGAACAATTCTTGGATGTTTTTTTTTATATATTATTTTATTTGTCATTGAAAATTAAATAAGATAAACAACATATACTGAATTCAAAATAATTAAACAAGTACTTTTTTATAAAATTTTGAAAGAGGTTTAAGTCAAATACTTCAGCATTTTTTTTTTATGAATTTGTAATAAATATTTGTATGTATGTATTGTATGTATGTTATGTATGTATGTATATTTGCATGTATCATGCATGTGTGTATGTATTTATGGATTTGTTTCATAGTGTGTGCGCGTGTGTGCGTGCGTACGTGTGTGCATGCATGCATATGTATATGAAAAAATATGCAAAAGATCAAACCATAAATCACTCTGAAATCTAATCATACTTAACATAAAAATTTGTTATCTGTTATATAAAGTCTACAGGAAACGTAAATCATACTGAAATATAAAAAATACATGGGTCAATCTACACTCCTCTTGTTAAATGAAAACATAGTTGTCATTTTTTTTTTCTTTTCTGTTTTATGTGAATGTCCTAAGTGACTCAGTTTTAATTTTAAGGTTTATGGTTGTTATACTCATACTTGTAATGCCTGTTTCTTTCAATATGGAAACTACAATAGCTACATTAAATGTTAGAGGGTTAGGAAATAATAGGAAACGAAAACAAATCTTTTGAATGGCTTGATTTACAAACCTTATTCTATTTATATGTTACAAGTAAACCCATTCAACAAATCAATCAGAATCATGGAAAAAATGAATGGAAAGGTATGTCTTTCTTCAGTGGAAATAAATCAAACAAAGAAGGTGTTGCATTTCTTATAAAAAATAATTGTAATGTAAAAATTTCTGAATAAAAAAAGAACTAATAATAAGGAAGATTAATAGTACTTGAAGTAACAATAAATGAAAAACGCTTTTACCATGTTGAAACATTTATGGCCCAAATGAATGATAACATGAGCATTTTTCAAATGCTCGAAGATTTTATTCTTGAAAACGATGAAAAATAATTTTATAATCGGTGGCGACTTAATACAGTGATAATACAAATATCGATAAAAGAATGGAAAACCTCAAACAAGTAGAAAATGTCGAGAATAAAATAAAAAGTATGTTAGAAACATGTAGCTTATGTGATATTTGGCGCATAAAACACCCTGAAAAAGAGACAATTTACATGGCATTCAAATGGAAAACCAGTTATATATTGCCGATTAGATTATTTTTTAGTATCTGACGTGCTATGTAACGTCATTTCAAAAAGTAATATTTCGACACGGAATATAAAACAGATCACTCTTTAGTAACTTTAACAATAAATGATAATGCAAATGACAAAAGGGCCTGGCTATTTTAAATTGAACAATTCTTTATTACTAGATGAAAAGTACCAAAGTCAAAATAAAAGCAACTATAATTCAATAGCAGAAATAAAATATAGCATGCAATCCAAAATACTCTTTGGGAGGTTATAAAGGGGAGCAATAAAGAAATGAAACAATTCGATATGCAAGTCAAAACAAAAAAGAAAGAAAAAAAAGTTGAGTCAAACTTGATAAAAGAAATAAAACAATTAGAAGAAAAAATAAAACTATAATAACTACTAATAATAATGAGCAAAACAGTGAAAACAAAATACATAAAGAATGATATCTAAAAAGAAAGAACTTGAACAAAATTTATGAATACCGTGTAAATGGCTCGATTTTGAGAGCACGTGCTATTCACATAGAACAAAATGAAAAAAAATAGTAAATACTTTTCTAACTTAGAAAAAGAAGCATGCGGAGAAAAAAATTGTACACAAGTTAAAAATAAGAAAATAAATGAAATTACAGACGCAAAACAAATAATTAAAAGAAGAAAAATCATTTTTTGAAAATTTTATACAAATACAGAGCCCACAAAAATCAAATCTCTAAATTTTTTTAATACAGACATTAAATCATTAAATGAAGAAGAAAAGTGCATATGTGAAGGAATATTAAATGAATATGAATGTAAAATAGCTTTATCAGAAATGAGAAAAACACACAAAAATCCAGGATCTGATGGCTTAACCGTCGAGTTTTATAAAACATTTGGGAATAGCATCAAAAAAATATTTTCTTGATTCGATTAATTACTCTTTTCAAATATTCAAAATTAACAACTCTTTCAAAGACAAGGAATTATATCCCTTATACCAAAGCCAGAAAAAGATCTTACAGAATAATCAAACTGGAGACCAATAAGTTTGCTTAACGTGGATTATAAATTAGCAACAAAAACTATTTCTAATCGCATCAAAAAAGTTTTTGCCAACTATAATTAGTTTCAATCAAACAGGTTTCATGAAAAACCGCTTACATTGGTGAAAACGTAAGGATGATTTTTGAAATAATTGAATATCTTCAAAAAGAAAACAAAACCAGGTTTATTATTCTTTGCCGATTATGAAAAAGCATTTGATAGTTTTAAATCATCAGTTTTATCTTTAATACTCTTCCAAAAGTTCAATTTTGGTAAAGATTTTATACAATGGGTCAAACTTTTTTTACACTGATATTTCAAGTATTATTGTAAAATAATGGTCATTTCTCAGAACCTTTTACCATAGAAAGGGGTGTTCGACAAAGGATGTCCTTTATCATCATCATTATTCATCGTCTGTTTAGAAATTTTATCCAATTTACATAGAAAAAGATAGTGAAAATAAAAGGAATAAAAGTTGAGGACAAAGAAATAAAACAATCCTTCTTTGCAGATGATGCAACTTTCGTAAAACGATGGTTCAGTTAAGTCTTTCGAAAAAACTTGTCTATGTGATATCAGAATTTAGTAAAATTTCCGGTTTAAACCTTAATTCAAAGAAATCAACAATATTACGAGTCGGGTCATTTAAAGATACTAACATAGAATATTGTAAAAATAGAAAATTTAAATGGACATCTGATTCAGCAAAAAAATTAGGCTTTTTATTTTCGTCAGATTACAAGAAAAATACAAACATAAATTTAGAACCTAAACTTCAAGATTTTTTCAATTGCTTAAAGCAGTGGCAACACAGAAAGCTTACGTTAATGGGAAAAGTAATAGTGATAAAAACTTTTGCATTGCCAAAATTAATATATCCTTTTTCAGTTTTAGCAAACCCATCCAATGATAAGATGAAAGAAATAAACTAAAGCGATGTTTCACTTTCTATGGGCAGGAAAACCAGAAAAAATAAAACGCAAAACTTTAAAACTTAATATAAAAAATGGTGGACTAAAAAATGATAGACATTACATATTATCTTAATGCAGTAAAAGCAAGCTGGGTAAAAAGGTATATAAACAAAGAAAATGAGAGTTCATGGAAACTTTTTGTAAAACACAAGATAAAGCAAAATGGAAATGATTTTATCTTCCAGTGTAATCTTTCAAAAAAAATGATATCAATAATTTATATCCACATAATTCGTTCATGAATAATGTTCTTTCGTCTTGGTTTCAACATTCAGCATGAGGCACAATAAAAACAAAGATAATGTTAAAGACATAGTATGGAATAATTCTCTAGCATTAAAATTGACAACAAACTGGTTTATTATAAATCATGGCATGATAAAGGCATACTTTATATAGAACATTTTTATGATTATAGGAGAAAAGCCTTTTATAAATATGGTGATTTTAAAGAAATTTACGGAATAGAAAAATGCTGATTATTTAAGATACTTTATGCTAATAAACAATATACCAAAACAATACCTTTTGAGAAACTAAAAAATAACACGAACTTATATGGAAGAACAAGATACGCTTCTCAATAAAATTCAAAAAATCCAAAAACAATAAAAAACTTTTATATAATATCCAACTTGAAAATGATGAGAAGGAAAAAAAATAAAAATGAAGAGCAATGGGAAAAAGAAATAGATATAGAATTGAATTGGATTAAGATATATACTATACCACTACAATGTACTATAGATGTGACATTAAGAAATTTTCAGTATAAGTTCATCCATAGACTTACTGCAACAAAAACACTATGCTTTTCAAATATAATCTATGCAATTCAAATTTGTGTGATTTTTGCTGCAGTTAGTTTAGAAACACTTCATCATCTTTTTTTGGGGAATGTAATATTGTGCAAAATTTATGGTCAAACTTGCATTCCTTTCTCTTATCCATTAATCTTCTTTTTCATACAGTAAAGAAAACAGTGTTTTTGGAGAGCTTACAACCAATATAAAATAGTAATGTAGTAAATTATATCATTATTCTAATGAAATATTACATTTTAAAAATGAAATATCAAGGAAGAAAGCCCACTTTTGATATTTTAAAAAACTTTTTGCTGTTAAGGATACAGATTGAAGAAGCATTGCACTGTCAAATGATAAAAAATTGAATCGTACAAACAAAAATGGAGTAAATTATCTAACACTTTAACAAACAATACTGATGACTAAAACAATAATATTATGTAAATTAAACGTATAAACCATAAAACGTATAAAATTAAATGAAACTGATTCACTTATCTTTTTTTTCCCCCTGTCTTGTGTGTGTGTGTGTGTGTGTGTGTGTGTGTGTGTGTGTGTTTTGTTTAGTGTAAGAATGATAGTTTTTTAAGTAGATTTATTCTTTTTCTTTCTGAATTTTTTGAAAGTTTTGTTTTTACTTTTTTTCTGTGTGGAGTTTCTATGTAAATGTGAATGATTGTGTTTATATGTTTTTGAAAAATAAAATAAATGAAAAAAAAAAAAAAAAAAAAAAATGGACAGACACGTGGTAAAAATGGGTGGGGTAGGGTAACATTTTTATACAGATTTCATAAATTTTAAGTAAAAACCATAATTTTGCTTATGTGGATTGTTAGCTGAATGGTACTATTTGTTTCTTACCAAAATTGATGGGAAAACATTTTTCATTAGAAAGTTATTGCAGATTATTTAAAGGTTCCTTATTTCTAAAAAAAGGCCCTCATAACAACCTAGCTTGAGTTCAGAAAAGCCGCCATAACTTGATTTCCGTACGGTAAACTTTGTTTAAATTTTGCATACAGGTGTACTTTAAGGTATACATCTGGCCTATGATGTCAATTTTTTAGTTCCTTATAGTGCCCATTAGGGTCCTAATACCTTAAGTTCATCAGTCGTAGTTTTGATTATAAAGGACCATTTGATTGAATTATAAACGTTAAATCTTTACAAGTATTAAAACTTATTTTTCGTTCTGACTAATTAGTGTTAATTCAAACGAACATAACTTAATATGTATGTTTGTTAATCTAGATTTCACGCTGACTTTATGGTGGCCGTTTTTTGTAGTTTACCCTCCCAATCACGGCAGGAAGCCAAATTAAATTTACCAGAGCACAGTTCAGCGACGACAGAAAGAGTTTTATGATCAATCACAGACAGTGACCTACACTGTCCGGGAATCGAAGCCGGGGTGCACGATTCACAATTCAATGCTCTACCAAATGAGCAAGCCGGACGTTACGCCGAAATAACAAATCTGTTGATCATATCTAGTATTTATCATTTTTAGCAAGTGGTCGACTATTTATCTTTCATGATTTCCGAATCAGCAATTGGAGACCAATTACCATAAGACCCAATGTCTGAATATTATCGCGGAGGAGTTACGCCTCGCCCGATGCCTGGATCACAAAAACGATGCTCTTCCTAGTGAGCTAAACCCTCATTTAACCCTTTTACTATCTAACGCCACAGTTAAATATGGCTTATATTGCCTTAACAAACATGCTATGATCTTAATAAGAGACTGATAATCTTTACAGCCTTAACATATTCAATCATTCAAACATACAATTGATTGAAAGGCGTTCAAATTTGCCTGCTACAATACAAATCCCTGCTCAACTGCGACTTCTTCAAATGATATTCTAATTTTTTATGCGGATGCTTTGGGGAAAATGCTCTACATTAAAATTGTTTTAAAGTGAAAATATACGTTTTTGTTTTGTTATAATTTCATATTGCTGTTTTTCATTATTAAGTTATATAATATTGATAAAACATTGTTTATTCATAAGAAAGATAATTTGTCAATAAAATTCTCGAGAACCTGATGCAGTATTAAATGTTTATGATGGTTATCTTTGTAGTTTAAAATTATTCACGATATGAAAATCGATGCTGTAGTTGTTGGTGTATATTTCCTTTTTAAACGAAGACATTTAAGTAGCTTTCTTTTTAAAATAAATAATGTTTCAGGGTCATTAACAAGTGTTTCGTGAAGATCGTCATGGTGCTTGTTTAACGCTATCGCAAAAAGCAATGTCTGCGAGATGATATCTTCATATCATTTGTTCTCACTTTACTAAATTCATTTTTGGGATAAAAAATGCCAATAAATTTTTTTAAACTTTAAATCTTTTTTTCAAATCAAAAAAACTCTTTTTTCCCCAAAATCCCCGTGAGTCAAAATTTCCCTTCATTTAAAATTCTTTTTTAGATGGTTATAAGGGAAACTTAAACATAAAGAGTAGTTCGACGAACGGACAGACGTTCGTATGTACAACCATATTTTACGGTTTGATTTATATTTACATTTAAAGTGATATAAAACATTTGTATTAAATTCATGTAACTGGTAATAGATAAAATAACCCCATTGACAAAAAAAGAAATTTTTTCCGGGGCCCCTCACTTAAAAGAAAATAAAAAAAAAGGGGGAATTTTATAAAAAAGATGAAAACCCCCCTTAAACAGAAATTTTGTAGTTTCCCTTTGCCTAAAATTTCATCAAGAAATGAAGAAAATTTAAAGCACTTAAACAAGAGGTCACAAACGTTGTGTTTCACCAACAGGGATTTTTAGGGTGACAAGTCATTTGAATGTTTTCGCTTCTTTTTCGTATGTTAAAAAAAGTTTAAATTTTTTTTTAAAATTTAAGATTTGTTAAAAAACTAAAAACGCTTTTTTACAGGGACATAAAAGAAATTTATCTTTAAAATCAATTTTAACAGGGGTTTGTTTTAGAAAAACCCTTTTAACAAAAAGCAATATATCAATATAAAATTTGCCCCAAAAAAAAATTTCCCATTCATGAAAATGAAAAAAAACCCTTTTTCCTTACGCATTGATTAAAAATATCAAAGAAGACGAAATAATTTTTTTAAAGATTTTTTTTGAAATTTCTAAATTGAAAGATAATTTCCTTAAAATTGATTTTTTTTAAATGTAATAACAATGAAAACTGTTTACCAAATCTAACTAATTTGGTAAACAATAACTATGCATGGGATGTAAAAAGAAATTGACAGGGGATACATCGGATAAATTTGGGAAATTTTTGAATTATACTCAAAAGTAATGTTTTTCAAATCGGTACTTTTTAGCATGTCAAATTGGGTAGACGCAATGGGTTAATTTAACATAAAAGTGAATATCGAATTTTTTGTCTCAAATTATTCCAAATTTTGCACTTTTTTTGCAATTAAAAAAGATTGAAGTAAATCAGTTTTTTGTATAAATTAAATTTTTTAAATTTGAACATGTCGGGGTTTTTTTTTTTTATTAACTTAACAAATCAATAAAAAAAGGGGGAAGATTATAAAAAACATTCAAAATTACGAAAAGGGTAAAATTTAATATTTTAAAAGACTGTAAATAAAAAAAATTTTCAGGATTGTAATATTTTAAAAGGTTTTCCTGGGAAGAAATTTTAAATTTCTGTTTGAAATCTTTTTTAAAAAAAAAAAAGTAAGAATAATCTTCCAAAAAACCCAAGCCGCATAAAGAAAATTTTTCTTCTGAAAAAGGTTAAAATATATTTCATTGTTTCAAAAATAAAAGAATTCAGGGGAAGAACTTAAAAACCCAGACACTACTCGTAAGTCACTTTAAAGAAAATTTGTAAAAGAAACCCCCAAAAACCAAATTTAAATTTCAACAAAAGCCATATTTTTCGTAAACAAAAATTAAAATAAAAAAAAAAATGTTAAAAAATATAAAAAAGTATATGTTTTTACCCATTATGTACATTTTTTCATTTACATTTAAAGATATTTTTAAAACAGTTCAATTTTAAAAATTTTCGTTTTTTGAAAATAAAAAAAACTAATTATGCATAAATCCCGGGTTGGGGGTTTCCATTCCCGAGTTGACATGAGAAAACCCTTTTCATTAGCTTGTTAAACGGGGTAATAAAAAAATGCTCATCCGTGTTTGAAAATTATCAGGGAAGGGGCATTGAGATCTTCTTTTCCCCCGGGAAAATTTTGAAAGTCGAAACCATAGTTTTAACAAATTTTAAATGTGACAAAAATCAAACCCAAAAAACCTCTAAAAAGAGAAGGAAATGCTATTTTGTTGATAAAAAATCCCCTTATTTTGAACCCAAGGTCAAAAAAGTATTAAAAATTCGTTGATTAAGTTCAAAAATTTAAAAAATTTTAATCATGTTTTTAAAAATGCGAGCAAAATAAAATATCGAGCCCAATGCCATTTTTTTTCATAAAATTTTAAATCCCAATCAACGTATTTTTTACTCTTTAAACTATTTTCAAAAAAACAGGCAAAAACCTGGGGTATGTCCACATTTTTTTGCATCTGTATAATTTGGGTGTTTAACCCAAATACATTTGGGAAATACCTAAAACTTTTATGATAAGATCCTACGAACCAAGTAGGAGACTCTATGTTGGACAGTTCTCAATACCTTTTTGGACTGACTTGTCTTAATATACGTCTTCCGTCTTGTTTCGTAGGTGATATTCAATCAAACCGAGTCTTCCAGAATTAAAAAAAGAAGAAGAAGAAGAAGAAGAAGAAGAAGAAGAAGAAGAAGAAGAAGAAGAAGAAGAATGAAACGAATGTTGTTACTCAAATCAAGTAAGGATCACATAAATTTTTAATTCAATTCTAAGTGTATTCGTTTTGCATATTTAAATTGACAATAACTTTAAAGAACAATATCATATTTTATGTTTTTAGACCGTTGGATCTAAGTGAAGTTCTTATTGATAAGTTAGATTTTTAAATGGATAAGAAGATAGGCGTAGTAATTTGTTCTCTTTAATGAGACATCTGACCTGTCAGATAAATCAACGATTGATTAACGTATGAGTAGCCCATGTTGTAGGAAATCATTAATGACAAATGTATTACAAAGTGACTCGAGATAAAGAGAATTGCTTGTATGTGATAAATTCCTTTCTATCGTGACTTTTAATTAGACATGGTCATTTGAATAATAATATTCAGAAAGGCCACGAGTAAATAGGTTTGGTGATGAAATGTTTCCATGAGTAAGGCTTTTAATTTTGTCAAATGTTAACCTTATAAATGTTTATTGACACTCATCCCAAAAATGGGCTTTTGTTTCATTACATTATCTTTGATTTTTACCTATCTTAGTCATGAAATGGTAATACTAAACATTTAGTGTACACTCATGTGCAATTCAAATAAAGCATCGTTTTATTAGTAAATTTGGCTAAACAATAAAGCAATATTATGCGTGTGGCGTGAGATACAAACAATGGAAACCCCCAATGTTTGATAGAATAGAAAAAAAAAAAAATGTACTACTTTACCAGAAATTGAGTCTTTTTTATTTTTTTGTAAAGGAAAAGGGCCCCGAAAGCGATTCCATTGAAACAAAAATTAAAACATTGATGCCATGATAAAAATTCGTTTCCAAATGTTTATATAGAGAAAAAGTTCACAATAACGTGCCAATCCTTTTTTAAATGTAACATTCAAAAAAGAACCCTAGCGAGGGTTTGTTAAAAGATTTTATTTAGTTTATTTATCCCCAAAAATTTCCCAAATGAAAGTTTTAAAAAGAAATCGACTTGTTTTTTTGAAATAAAAAATTTCAATGCCCCAAGACAAAATATTCCCCTTTTTTTAATACAAAAACCCAGGGTTTTATTTTAAAAAGAAATGGGGAAAAATTTTCAAAGAATTTTAAAAAAAACCCAAATTAAACTGAATTTCAGAAACAGAAAGTTTGAAAAAGGGAAACGATTTAAGCATACAAAACCCAACACGAAACAAATTTTTATGAGCGAACCCCAAAAAATTTAAAAACGGGGCCAATTTTTTTTCAACCCCTAGATAAAACCCTAGTGCTTTTTATTAAAAAAACCAAATCAAACTAAGATAAAATTTAACTCCCTATATCAAAGTTTTAATTTCCTTTTAATTTAATTTTTTTTTAAATTTTTAATACTTTTTTGTTTAATAAAAACGAAAAGTTTACAAAAGGGATACGAGCCAAATTTTTCAAAAGAAATGGTAATTTTTTACAACATACTTTTTATTGCAGCTTAAAAAAAAATACCAACCTTTTTTAAAAAACCCTTTTTGGGATTTTTTTCCCCTTTTTTTCATGATTTTTTATCGAAAAATACAAAAATAGGGGAAAAAAGAAATAACACACCAAAGGGAAGGATAAATTTTTACTTCTTTAAATTTTTTTTTAAAAGAAATTTATTAACTGGGTTTTTCCCAAGTCGGGATTTTTAAGCAAAGTTTAAATTTTATATTTTTAAATTTTGGGTTTTTTATTTAGTTTAAATTTTATTTTTTTGTTTTTTGTTCGTCACGGGTTAAATTTTTTCAACAACCAAACAGGGTTTTTTGGTTTCTAAATTTGTGTCAAAGTTTCTTACTTTTTAATTCGTTAAAGCGGGTTTTTTTCCTTTTATATTCGGGGTTGTCAGGGGTTTTTTTTTTATTCGGGACCTTTTGGGGTTTTGGTTTTGGCGAGTTCGCCCTTTTTTTGTAAAAGTTTTTAAATTTTTAAACGGAAAAAAAAATTAAAAAAAAAAAAAATTAAAAAATAACTTTTAAAAAAATACTTCAGGGTAACAAAAATTTTATGATTTTAAAACCCCATACATTGTACTAAAAATTTTAAAACAAAAACCCGACAAAGTTTTTTTTTTAAACAAAAATAAAAATTTTAAAGACAAATTTTTTTGAATTAAAGAAAATATTAACAGAGACGGAGTAACATTAAACATTTTTATTTCTGAAAGTTTTAAAAAAAACCCTGTTTGGTAGTTTTCCCTTTTAAAAAAAAAGAAAAAATTTTTTGTTTTTGAGGGAAAGGGGTTTTAGCTATATATCATCAAGAAATTTAAAAATGTGATTTCACTTGAACAATTTTAAAATACAAAAGATGATTTTTTTCAGCTTTAATTTTCATCACAAAAAAAATAATAGTAAAAACAGGTTTTAAAATTTGTTATATTTTCAAAAATAGTTATTTTTTTTAAAATTTTTTTTTAAACTTTTAAAATTTTTTTTATCAAAATTTCTTTTTTTCTTGTCTGTTTAACGTTTAAAAAAGAAAAAGCAAACGGTTTTTAAAACAGGGTTTTATGGGACGACCAATTTTAAATTGGGTTTGATTGTCAATTTTTCTTTTTCCCCGGGTGATTCAGAAAAAAAAAGTTATCAATTTGGGGAAAAATTTGGGAATTTTTGATAGGTTTTTAAAAGGGAAAAAAGAATTTTGAAAATTTTGCTCATTTAAAATTATTCCCCAAAATGGACCCAATAAAAACCCAAACTGCAATTTTTAAAATTTTTTGTTGTTTCAAAATTTCTTTTCCCAGGAGCCTCCCCTTTTCCAGATTTGAAAAGGGGAAAAAACGACAAACAAACATCCTCAATCTTTGTACTTTACTCCAAATGTAAAAAATGTGAAAAAGCCCTCAATTTAAAAAAAACATATTTTGTAAAGAAAAAAAGCATCGAAAAAACCCAGGGTTCTTTTTTAAAAAGGGGGGGTAGCCCCCGAGTATTTTTTAGATTCCTAGAGTTTTTAATTTTTGTTCTTAGTAAACGTAAACAAAAATAAAAACCCCTTCCCTGCTGTCAAAAATATGAAACCCCCAAAAAAAAAAAGAGCCAATGAACGGCATTGAATTTTGAAAATTTTTTTTCGCGTTTTTTTTCCCTGCGTCAAAAAAAATTAAAAACCCCAAAATGGACCAAAAATGGGCAAAAGCTCGGAGTGCTGGTAAATAAAACATAACCCATTTAAAAACTGGGGCATGATTTTTTTACGAATTTTTTCGAAATTTTTTAAAAAGAAAGGCCCAAAATTTTATACGAAATTTAACATTTTTTATCGTTTCACAAACTTTTAAAAAAAAAATACGTACCTTAGGGGAAAATTTCCCAAAAAATTTTAAAATTTTTAAATTTTACAGCAGCGTTTGTTTTTTGGGGGGGAAATTTTAATCACATCACCTTTTTGTTTTGGGAAAAAACCCAGTAGTAATTTTTGTTTCCCCTATTTTAAGAAAAGGCCAAATAATTTTTTTTTTTTTCCCTAAAATTCTGTCTTTTCCCTCTTTAAAAAAGAGTTTGGGAAAAAAATGGTTTAAACATTAAAAAAATGGTAAAAAAAAAAAAGTTTGAAAAGTGGGAAAATGTGGAAATTTTGGGGAAGTGGTTTGGGCGTTGACTTTAAAAAAAAATTTCCCTTCAAACCCACCCCGGACTTTTAAAAAATTTTTAATTTTTGTTTGGGGGGGCAAAATAACCCCGTCCACCCCAAAAAAAACGTAAAGCCCGGGATTTTAAACTTTTTTAAACTGGTTTTAAAAAAGAACGAATAACTTTTTCTACGGATGGGAAAGGGGCTTTCATTTTATTTGTTGGGAATTTTAATAACCAAAAAACTATCTTAATGTAGGATGAGTTAACATTACATGTATTTTTAATATGATAGTATTCAGATGCCTATATAATTATTGCAATACGAGTATGTTTATAGTAACGTCGAATGCAGAAAAATACTTAATAATCAATCTCAATATCAACAGGGGGTATTTTTATATAAAATTTTAAGAATCCAAAACTATTTCCGTCGCCTTTCCTTTCAGATGTATTTTGAAGTGTGAATATTATTGTTTTGTTTGTAAGTGTTTTAAAATTTGATTAAGTCACATAAAACTTGTTTCTTATTACTTTCTTCGTAGAACCAGACGACTGTGAAACACGTGGTATACACATGTACATGTACTTTAGAAAGAGAACATCAATAAGCTTCATATTCCTTACAGATATGTTAAGAGCTTTAATATTTCATTAGGATTTGTATACGCTCATTGATTAATAACATAAATTCAGTCTACCTTGCCTCCAGGTCAAAGTCAACAGAGAACAAATATCAAAATACTTTGGTCTTTTATGATGTCAGATAATGTCATTGCAGTGTTGATTGACCAGTTTAAACACTCAGTTATTGGAATTATAGCCTATATATCGTCACCTTAGTGCAGTAGCAGGTTAAGTCCTTCTTAATTTCATAGGAGTTTACCAGTTACAGTCGACTCCACTTAAAACGAACTCGCTTATAACGAATTATCGTTAATAGCGAACTAAATCTGACATCCCCGGCCGATTCCTTCTTTATTTTATATTAAATCGTATCGCGTAAAACGTACTCGCTTATAACGAATTTTCAGCTATAACGAACTATTTTATCAAGCCCCAAATGACGGAAAACATTTAAATTTCCTCGGTTATAACAAACTGTTATACTTGAAATATCGGGATGCGCTCGATTATAATCAGTACATGAATAACACTATCCGATAATTAAACAGTCGAATGATTGCACTGGTTAGTTATGGCTTCGGGGAATAAAGATTTTGATAAAATGTTCTCAAAAAATTTGTATTTTACACCCTCAGATGATTGCTGTAAATACCCGATAATTGCCAAATAATCGATTTTTTGTGTTTGCAATATTAACCAAACGATAATAAACAAAGAAAACAAATGGTAAGAACTTTATAATTGAATAAATTTACAATTTATACATGAATAAATACATGTACCATGTACATGATATATTGATCAATAAAATGCCCAGCATTAAATAACTGCTGCAGTAAAATACCGGTTATACCGGTAACCAGTGAAGCGTATGGCTTTTTCACGGCAAATTTCCCCATCCAAACAAGTCAGCAAGTTGCTGCTACTTCGCTTGTAGCGAATTTCGGAAATAACGAACGATATTTTAATGTCCCAATGAGTTCGTTATAACCGGAGTCGACTGTATTGCACTAAGGTGATTATTTGTGAAATGTTAATCGGCTACAAGTATGCCATATTCAATTAAAAAAGATAACACAATTCTTTGTGGAACTGGTATAAGAGGATTTCACTATAATAGTAAGCCACGTGAGATGACCAAATGAGATGAAGAAAATGGGCAAGAAATTTTTGATTTTTGAAGCACGATTTTGTGACTTGAATCCTTACATTTATTGAAGGAAGAAAATACAAAAAGTTAAGTGACTGTGTTACTTTTGTCAGTAATATACCTCTTATGTTTCTAACACGTAACAATTCTAATTAATGCAATCCGAAAACGTGTTTATCCTTCAAGTTATTCAAGTACATGTGTATTACTTTAAAAAAACGGTACATGTCCGTGTGTTTAAAAAAATAATGAAATACTTAAATTTTACCATTTTCTTTTTTCATATACTGCTATTTATCCACGATGAAACAAGCATCAGCCAGGAGAAATTTACTTTAATATGAGTAACTTTTCTGGTAAAGATCTTGTTTTATCGTTAACATTTTACACACCTGCTTCTCATGTGTGTATACTCAAAGAGATTTTTAAAATTTTAGAGTCGAGAATAGCAATTTTTGCCATTAAAACAATATTATACAAGTCAGCCTTAAGAGCAACCAATGAAATACTAACGACAATACTAACGGAAGGCACATAAACAAAACGCAAACTTTAACCATTTGATTTTTAGTTATAGTTTAACAGGAGCACAAATCTGTTTATCCTGCAAGAAAAGGGTTATTTTTGCATCTAAGAACAACATCAAAATATAAAATTTTATTATGTTACATGGAAAAGTAACATTCACAAAAATATAACAATACACTAATGTAAATCAATGATATGAGAAATAATACCGTTAATGAATGCATTCGTCTTGCACATATGACTCCTACAATTTTTTTTCCCAGAGATTTGTGCCTTTTAAAGCCGGTGTAAATGTAAACTCAAAATGAGACCTCGATTTTTTAACATGTATCTTTCTATTTTAACTGTTCCTAATGTATTTAATGAACAGAATATCTGACATGACATCATTGCTTTAACGATGTCGCTTAATAGAACAATGTAAAAAAACAACAACAAAAAACAAGTACTTAGAATGAAAAATGAACGAAATGACATATTAAATAAACCAGGCGATATTGAAGACACTGCAAATGTGTCGCAGAAACAAAATGATATTCATGAGTTCTACTGACATAACTCAGAAAAAAATGCCTTTCGGAAACAAGTTAGATTGTTTCGTCTGGAAGCAATAGTTCATCAAATGAAAATCAAATCTTTTTATTGTCATGGTGTAATTATTTGGAATTTGCTTTGAATGAAGTAATTTTTCGAAGCGGCTAAGTACACGTATCACTAAGATTTATATTTGACAAATAAACTAATTTTATTAAGTGATTTCAATGAATATCAATCTATGAATGGTCTTTATGGAGCATCTAAGTACATATTTATTTAAATCTAATTACTTTTGCCTGTTCAATCTTTTTATATTTTATGAATAAATAAATAAATAAATTAATAAATAAATAAATTAATAAATTAATT
The DNA here is from genome assembly GCF_026571515.1 of Ruditapes philippinarum. Lineage (NCBI taxonomy): Eukaryota > Metazoa > Mollusca > Bivalvia > Venerida > Veneridae > Ruditapes > Ruditapes philippinarum. The sequence continues at coordinate 76,201 of NW_026851697.1, forward strand.
AATTAATGTTGAATGAATGAATGAATGAATGAATGAATGAATGAATGAATGAATGAATGAATCTTTACATGTTGACATTAAACATTTTTTACTAAAACAAAAGCAGAACTTTTCTCTCATATTTTCTGTAAATTAGGTCTTACGTCAAAATTTAAAAATATATCTTTGGACAACACAATTCAGTTATATATTTTGCTGAAAGTGTAAAATAATTTGGAGGTTAAACAATTAAACGATTGTGACGTATCAATTCTGTTTCCTAGAAAATAGGTGACACTTAACCCCGATACGTAATGTATAATTGATATTCACGCTTATTTTTCGGAAAATACCAAAGAATTGGGGTTTTCTATTTAGAATATTTTCTTTTCTTTTGCTTTCTAGTTGTTAGCAATAATTAATAATTAAAAAGTCACTGTTACTTATATATTTGATTGTCTTTAACGGTTAACATTTTTATGTAAGCCTTAAAGGTCAACAGCAATTCTTCCAATTTGTTAAAGGAAGTTATGTTGTTTTAAAACAATATTTTTGGCTGCTTTTATCCAATAGTAAAACATGGCCCAATACGTGTTTTGTACCTTTATTGATACTAATCATACAATTACAAACTACCTTTAAACACCGAATATTTCTTAATTGAAATTTCATATTTTGAAACAGCATTTTTTGCGACAGAACTTTTCGAAAGGGAATATTTCCGTTTTATTTATCACTTGTTTCTAAAATATTATTTGTTGTTATTAATTTCTCTTAAGAAAAAATCATAAGCAAAATACAACAATGTGATACTGTTCATAGTTTGATACTTTGTTATTGTTTGTTTCACAAGGTACAAGCTTTTACACTTTTAAATGTATTCATTATGAATTCTTTCAACATTTCAAACAAAATATTCCTTGTTGTCGCCTTTTCTTTTTAAATAAATAGGGATGGATTTTTAGGACAAAATTGTAACAACATATAATTATTTCTTTAATGTAGTAACTTTATATAAATGTCATCCAAAGAAAAAAACAATAATTGTTATGCCGCTCTTGAATTTTTCATGTTACAATTGTAGTAATACAGAATAGCACGAAAGAAATGTGTCATCCCTTAATTTCATGACGTACATACACACCTTGACGGTTATTGTACGCTTCTTTTGCTGATGTTCTGAGTAAAGAAGTCTGGGAAAAAGGTGATCCATCGGAAGCAATATTAACAATAAAATAACATGAAAACTGCATAATCGGTATGATTGGCCTGTACATGAGGGAGAGTAAAAACGTGCAACATCCCTCACGCCCCCTAGCACCGGCTTGAGCAGTACACAATTTTCAACATTTAAAGTGCTGGAATCAATGATACCGAAGGACCAGGAAAATATAACAACACTGAAATGAAGTACAGGTCAACATTTTACAGCTGCTACACTTACTTGACGCGTGTTGTTGTGAAGTATAAAAAGCTGAAAAAAGGGTGATCCCTCGGAAACCGATAAATAACCATAATATTCAAGAAATATTTTCAAAACATGACATGGTGAACTCTTGCTACTGACAAGTTTGTCAATTCGCAAATCGACAACTGACTCATATATATCTCAAACCGTTCCACTAAAATGCTTTCCTGGATAACTGAACAGTACAAGTGACTAACCACTTATACGGTATAATTTCTGAATAAACATGTAGGGCAAGTTAGTATTAAGCTTAATATCCTAATTCAACTTTACGGAGAAATTTCACTTCGTCCGAAGCTTGGACCAATAACCCCTGCATTACTAATCCAATGCTCTCCCTATTGTGATAAGCAGGGGGACTTCACAATAGCCCTTGAATTAATAAATTTGAATAATGTGGATAATCTTTTTCTTTTCGTGTACTTTTCACATTTTTTTTTCATACGTAACGTTGTTCTTTCCTTTTGATCGTAACATTATTAATTCTAAGTTTTAAGGTACGTATCTTTTAATTATTGACCTTTTGAATGATTATTAACTGCACACGAACTGTTATAGTCATTTAACGTTAATTTATTTGTAATGTTACTATGGTTCATAAGAAAATAACAAAATGATTGTAGGTTAGCAAATTTGTCATATTTTATTATTTTGATTATATATCGAAGTAAAGAAGTCGATTTTAAAGAGATATGTAAATATGTATATTCATCAAAAGTCTTTTGCCCCACCGCTGTGGGTTTGAATCCTGACAGGGACTTTGGAATATTTAATGTGAGGAAGCTATCCAGCTAGCTAACGGAACGTCGGTGGTTCTACTCAGGTGCCCGTTCCAAAACCAAAACAAACAAACAAACAAACAAACAAACAAAAGTCTTCATTAATAAAACTTACGTGCGCGTCCGTGTAAAAGGCTTTAGACAGTTCAAAGTGTCGTAAAATCAGCCACTTTGTAATTTGCTACTATTCCCCAGAATACATATTCAACATTGAACATTCAACATTTAAAACTTAATTTTATACAGTCATATGCTTTTCTATTTAATGGAAAATATTGCTTATGTTATTTTTTTTTCTTATGTTAATTTTATAAAAAAACACAATAAAATCAATCAATCAATCAATCAATCAATCAATCACTCACTCAATATCTATTAACTATCAATGGGAAGATAGCCAAAACATAGTTTGTACCCTTCCCTTTTTGAAATATGAGAAAACGTTTTAATATTTGATATATTGACGTGCACATGTTTTTTTGTCAATTTGTTAAATTGCTTATCAAAAACCATGTAGTTAAAGCAATGGCCTTATTACTGCCATTAAATCTTCTCAAATTGAGAAATATAAAAGTGTTTGGGAACAAGGTTTAAATGTTATATCGTAACAACTAATATTATTTTTTCAAAGGGGGATTATGTAATGAACAGTTTTAGAAGTAGATATTTGTTATGACAAAATTATTACATAAAAATACATTTGAAAAAATTTTGTTAAATTTTTTTTTCATTTCATCATAAACGTTATTCCTTCATGAAAAAAGAAATGAAAACCTCTAACAAAAATTTATAACTTGGTGATAGAACACATCAATGATGATGCGTTGTGTTCCTTATAGGTTGAAATATGATTACTGCCTAAAAAAGTACTTACATGATGTGGCGGATCAATCTATCGTTTATTTATTTTCATATATCAAAAGAAAAGAGTGCTGTAATATGATAACGAAAATAGGAAAAAATAATAAAACTAAACATAAGTGGAATCCTGGCATAAATAAAAGAGAACATAAATTGAATCCTGACATAACTCAAAATATAACATAAGTGGGATCCTGGCATAAATAAAATAGAACATATATGGAATCCTGACATAACTAAAAAAAACATTAGTGGAATCATAGCATAAATTAAAGAGATCATAAATGGAATCCTGACATAAATAAAAAATTAACATAAGTGGAATCCTGACATAAATAAAAAATTAACATAAGTGGAATCCTGACATAAATAAAAAATTAACATAAGTGGAATCCTGACATAAATAAAAGAGAACATAAATGGAATCCTGACATAAATATAAAATTAACATAAGTGGAATCCTGACATAAATAAAAAATTAACATAAGTGGAATCCTGACATAAATAAAAAATTAACATAATGGAATCCTCATAAATAAAGAGAACATAAATAACTAAAAAATAACATAAGTTGAATCCTGGCATAAATAAACAAGAGGGCCAAGATAGCCCTAGATCGCTCCCTGACCCACCAACTGCATCCAAGCAATGTTTTAGACAAGCATCCTGGCTAAGTTTGATGACAATTGAGTCAAAAATGTAACCTCTCGTGTGTTGAAAAGGTTTTTTCATATTTGGGTCTTGTGATCTAGTTTTTGACCAGAGACGACCCATATTCAAACCTGACCTAGAAGTCATCAAAACAATCTTCCTGACCGATTTCCAGGAAATTTGGATCAAAACTGCAGCCACTAGAGTGTTAACAAGCTTTTTCTATTTTTACTTCCTGTGACCTAGTTTTTGATCTGAGATGACCTGTATTCAAACCTCACCTAGAAATCATCAAAACAACTTTTCTGACCGATTTCCAGAATATATGGATAAAAACTGTAGTCACTTGAGTATTAACAAGCTTTTTCTATTTTTAGCTCATGTGACCTAGTTTTTACCGGAGATGACCCATCTTCAAACTTGACCTAGAAATCATTAAAACAACCTTCTTGACAAATTCCTAGAATATTTGGATCAAAAATGCAGCCACTAGAATGTTAACAAGATTTTTCTATTTTTAGCTCCTGTGACCTAGTTTATGACCGGGGATGACCCATCTTCGAAGTTGACAACAACCTTCCTGTAACTGTAACATACTGAAGCTGTTTTATTTCCAAGCACATAGCACATTCCTGCTTACAAAATGTAGAAAAAGCTTTTTTCAGAAATTAAAGCCACTTCAAAGAAGAAATCCTTAAACGAAATTGTTACGCACGTCAAAATCATATTTCTTACGGCCGTTTATTACTTTTATCTTTAATTTAGTCTTTACATAAACCAACTAGATTATCTTAGAAGAAATGTCATGTTGGTAAAAAGTATGATGTATGTTGGGTTCAATTGATATACTCGTTTATATAAAGGCAATTTCTCAAATTGTATCACTTCAAATAACCTTTTTTCCTTGTCTGTAAAGTTCTTAGTAAATAATGCATTAATATTATGAGATATTGTTCGATTAAAGATCAAAATCGTAATTTTAAAGGCCATCCAGTACGGCAAAATTTAAAACATTGCAGGTTCGTTAGGATTTAGCTTGTTCGTGGACAGCATCGGTAATTGAAAACTTCCTTCCACGTCCCTTAGCATTGACTTAAGCAGACGTCATCTAAAAACATTAAAATGATGCCTTTAAAAAAAACCAAGATGTAGAAGTAAAAACAATGTACTGAAAATTTACTGTTAATAAAAATATTGGAGGCTTCATCTTTGCAAAGTTTAAACATTTATTAACAAATAACCAATTCTAATGATCATGTCGACTGAAAGTCCAAAATAAAGGAAGGTATATCACAAAATCTTCTCTCTTTTTCGTTTGACATGTTAAGCATTGGTACATTTATAATTTATATTGCTGCTCATGAATCATGAATAGCAGGCCAGTTACAAGATATGAGTAAAAAAGTATTTATAGTTTTTTTAAGTCTATGCATCATTTGTCTAACAAATAGGATGTATAACTGCATCTAAAGTGAGCAGTGGTTCCCTGATTTTTTTCCTGAAACTTACGTGCTTGTGCTTAGCTTGTTATAAAACAATCCAGTTGTCTGTTTTTATAACAGTTTATTTTATTTTTCTTTTAAAAAAAAAAACAACAACAACAACAATACTTTTGAGAATTTTCAATAAGATAAATTATACATAATACATTGTACTAGCAATTTTTTTGTACTTTATGTATTTTAATATTAAGTGATTGTAGTCTGTGTCGAGAACAGGAATGGACACATACGCTCTTACAGATAGCCTTTGTTAAACATGCATACAAACACCACACATACAATCCCAATATATAAAACGACAAAGAAACTCGCCTATATCATGGTATACTTGAAACTTAAAACTTAACAAAATAAGCATCTTCTTACTAAGTATCGATATTAGTTTAACCATTTGTTTGATTCGTAATTGTACATCAGAATATTTTTCTTTTGTATTGGAATGGGCTACGTTTTAAAAAACAATATCTGTTTACAATGATAAATTACCTTTGTTTTGAACAACATAGATATGCTTTAAAACTTTGAACCCAATCATCCTATACGATATCAAAGGCCCTTTGAAATTGTAAACACTTAAATACATAAGTTAATACGATTTATGTATATTTAATAGATGTATTAAAATTTTGCATTCAATGAATAAAAGGTGCTGAGAATATTACATATTTCTTTGAGATTTGTCATATCTAAAGATAATGTTCCTGATATTCCTTGAAGGAAAAAGAAATAAGATTCAAACTATACATGTAGTATTTAGATTTTTCTAGTCAAATTCCGAAACTACGAAATTACTCTTAATTTGAATTCAAAGCCATGAAATATGGACACTTTGGGATCACTTAATATTTGAAAATATCCATAAAATTTAATGACGCCTGCGTGTAATTTTAGACTATAAAACTATAAAGTGTACACACTTATTGCTAAACGGATAAAACCCTACTGAAAATAGTAAATAATATTTTGTTCCGGAAAATTTTAGATTGTTTACGTACACTATTCATGTGTATTAAATAACAGAGGCATTCTATATTACAACTTTTTCGGGAATCAATCATATAATAAAGGAACCAGTGTAATTTTACTGTTGATAAATATTTCATACGATATAGATTTATACCCTTTAAAGCTTAATATAAGGAAAATATCACAAACAATTAAACTTTTGTTTAATTTGCAATGAAAATAGTACAAGTTATAATGAATTTACTTCTTGACTAGTTGTGATTGCTTTGTAAGGCCAGTAACCTTATAGAGAGTATTTCCAATTTAAACATTCTTTATTATAATAAGTTGATCGTTGAATAACTGATTATTTAGGAAAAACTAGTTGAAAACAATTCCCTTATTTCCAAACCTTGACACTGTATCACTTACTCTATTGCCTGTCACGTTTACTTTTACTTATCAGAAAACAGGATAATTTAAAAGCTCGTATCCAATTTATTGTAGAGAGCACATCACAAGCCAATTCTCTTCAGTCGCAATAGACAAAGTAAACACATTCACTCATTAATAGCCTCCTACAACATTTTATTTGACCACTCATGTGTTCCAGTCCAGTAACAAATAGATTAATCTTGGTTTATCTGTTATGTCAGATGTAGCATTAGCCTATCGAAGACGACAAATTACCAGTTTTATGATGATCTTTGGTTACATATTGAAACTCAGTAAGACAAATTAACCGCAAGACGATACGTTTTATAGATATTTGGAGATAAAAATATTGCTTGCTTGAAAGAAGCTATTTTCCATTTTTAAAAGTCTTGATTATGAAAAAAATTACCCAGATACACGGAAATGTTCCCGACGTTACAGTTTTATCTTTGATCACCTAATACAACAACTATTGCTCTCCGAAGGGAGTCTTTCTCCTTGCTAATTAGTTGATACAGTATTTATTTTAGATAGACACACTCTCTAATCCTTTCCCGGAACCAACCAGTACCTAGCAATGAGAGTAAAATTTCTTGTTCAATGAAACATCGGTTTGCAGCAAATTATTAGAGCACTCTCTTAAATACGAAAAGTACATCCGGGTTATTTGCAAGTGAAATCGTACGGGGTTGCAGTGTAGTCTGTAAGACAATGAAATGTAGTATAGAACATGATCTGCATGTAAAGCATGGTGATATCTATTGTATTGCTGACAGAAATTTCAAACATCTTTTATTCAAGTCTATCATATTCGTAATTCTCTGAGGATTTTCTAATTATTTTAATATAAATACATTAGTAAATTGATACATAAACAAAATGGAGAAATCAATCAGTGATTGTAACATTTCCTTTCTACTCAAATTAATCAAATGTAAAAGACTGAAATATTTTGATACTTATCTCAACTTTTAATTTGATATTTTCTTCAATAGTGCTGTCATACTTTATTGCCATTACATTAAATTGAAGACCGAATAGTGCTTATGCTAATACTAGATGGAAGTGATAGACGTCGCCCTTTTATTTTCGCTAAACAGTCGAAATCAAACCAGATTTATTTATAAATATTGATAACGCAAGCTTTTTTCTTATAGAAGCTACTCGCTATTATTCCTTGAACACATGAGTAGCCGAATCAATATTATATGTGACTATAACTGATCCATAAGTTACCTTTACATTTGCACTGAAGTCATTTGACGTGTTGATAGAATTATCATGTTGATAACCGGGAAAATTGACCATGAATAATGTGATATTTTGGATTTTTTTTTATACTTTTTATTCATTGAATACATTTACTTCTAAGATGAACGCTTCTTGTTTGCCAACACAACAGCATATGAGTGATTGCATAACAATTAATATTAAAATGTTCTTGTCGATTAAATAGCCTTAATTTAACGAATTAAAAACAACGTTAGCAACTCTCTTTGGCACTATTGATAAAGTTACATTTTTCTCAGTTATAGCCTTATACAATATTGCATTTGGATACCCTATGAATCCGAGTAATTAGGCAGAGAGTGTGTCTTACATGTTTATATGTATTAGCTCCCAAATATAAAATGACACCACTAAAACAAAGTTTTTATTTACAAATGACCTTTGCTTGGTAATAAAATCATTATCGCCAATTACTTTGATTTGTTAGGTTATCTTGTACAATCTGTAAGATACATAGACGGACATTTATTTATTTGTTATGAGACTTCGTGGTTACTCGCAGATTCCAAATAAAAAGCCAAAATTTCGAGTCAGTATAGTAACTTTGTTTTAATTATACATTTATAAGAATGATAATGTAACTAAAAGGTTTTATACATGAAAAAAGAGTGAAATAAAATCCTTAATAACCTCCAAAACGCCGAAATTTTTTTTTCATGGACGCTAGAGCTTAAAACTTATTTAGTTGTTTCGTTTATTTACTATAAGAATAATTGAACACTTTAAGTCTAAATGAAGACACCGAAAATCTTTCAAATGGCATTGGAGTGGGATTTTACACAGCTTTTGATTTTAATATATTACTTGGATGAATACAAAACATAGAATACATACTCCTTAACGAAAACATGTGAGTCTGTGTGATGTATTGGCAAAATCAATTTGATTAAATCCACTCCTACACTCCTTTCTTGTTAATATAAGATACATCATTTTGTTTTAAGTTGTCTAATGTTTATTTACTTTACTTTATCTTATTGCATTAGTAAAATGATTCATATTTGCTAATGGAGGCACAAAGCTTACGCTTACTTACAAATGTTAATGCGTAAGAAAGAGGAGTAATGGAATTTCCCGTGCTTTGGTATATCTTATTTTCTCTATACTTTATCTATGTTTTACAATCAATGACAAGCATCAAATAACATAAATTGAAAAAAAATCATTTTAATTCAAGTTGAAGAAAACTTTTGGAGTGTGGTATGACGGGGTGCAAACTTGGGCTTTTTATCAATAAGTTATAAGTGCAGTGTTTTAAAACATGAACAGGCTCAATCAAACCGAGTCTGCAACATTTTACAATTTTGCCGTGTTGGGCCTTCTTTAGGGATTCTGTTTTTCACTATTTTTTTAATAAGAGAAAAAACTATTTTCCTCAATCGTCACTCTCTAATGTTCATATCATTATTATTTGTGTTTTCAAATTGACTTTCAAAAAGTCAAAGGCAAACAATAAATTACATTTTGTAATTTTGCGTTTGTTATCGTCGTTTAGTTTTCATATAACATTAGATAAAATAACAATGTTTTTATATTACCATAAAGCAGAACTCAAATATCAAATGATAAGATATTAATATGTTTTAAAATGTTGGTTAAATCCTTTTTTTGGCTCTGCAATCATTTCTTCACATGTTTTGTTCCATGAAAATGAAAAGCCGTTTAACAAACGGTTTAGGTGATGCTATTGAGGCATGCGAATTGCAGTTGGAAGCGAGCGATGCAACCAAATGTCTTATAATTTGTTTAACGCAATCAAGTTAAAATTTGGAAACTATAATCAAACTGAAATGACTCTTATTTCGTTAAAACATCACAATTGTTGAAATTTTCCGATAAGTCAACAGTTCT